>NW_024081162.1:1313103-1396420 GCF_003009895.1 Hyaena hyaena
TTAAGAAGGGATGTTGTATTTTGTCAGATGCTTTTTCTACATCTATCAACAGGATCATATGGTTTTTATCTTTTCTTTTGTTGATGTGATGTATCACATCGATTGATTTGAGAATATTGAACCAGCCCTGTAACCCAGGAGTGAATCCCACTTGATCTTGGTGGATAATTACTTTTATGTGCTATTGGATTCTATTTGCAAGTATCTTGTTGAGGATTTTTGCATCTGTATTCATCAAGGATATTGGCCTGTAGTTCTCTTTTTTTGCTGGGTCTGTGTCTGTCTTGGGAATCATAGTGATGCTGGCTTCATAAAATGAGTCCAGAAGTTTTCCTTTGATTTCCATGTTTTGGAATAGCTTGAGAAGAATGGGTATTAATTCTGTTTTAAATGTCTGGTAGAATTCCCCAGGGAAGCCATCTGGCCCAGGGCTATTATTTGTTGGGAGATTTTTGATAACTGATTCAATTGCTTCACTAGTTATGGGTTTGTTCAGATTTTCTATCTCTTCTGGTGTGAATTTTGGTAGTGAGTGTGTGTTTAGAAATTTGTCCATTTCTTCTAAGTTGTCCAGTTTGTTGGTATATAATTTTTCATAGTATTCCCTGATAATTGCTTGTATTTCTGAGGAGTTGGTTGTAATCAGTCCATTTTCATTCATGATTTTGTCTGTTTGAGTGCTCTCTCTTTTCTTTTTGATAAGCCTGGCTAGAGGTTTGTCAATTTTGTTTATTTTTTCAAAAAACTAACTCTTGGTTTCATTGATCTGTTCAACTGTTTCTTTGGTTTCTATATTGTTTATTCTGCCCTGATTTTTATTATTTCTCTTCTTCTACTGGGTTTAGGGTGCTCTTGTTGCCCTCCCTCTAGTTCCTTTGGTGCGCTGTTAGATTTTGCACTTGCACTTTTTCTAATTTTTTGAAATAGGCCTGGAGTGCAATGTACTTTCCTCTTAGGACTGCCTTTGCCTCATCCCATAGTTTGGATTGTTGTATTTTCATTTTCATTTGTTTCCATATATTTTTTAATTTCTTCTTTAATTGCCTGTTTGGCCCAGTCGTTCTTTAGTAGGGTGTTCTTTTACCTCCATGTTTTTGGAGGTTTTCCAGACTTCTTCCTTTGATTGATTTCAAGTTTCATAGCAATGTGATCTGAAAGTGTGCATGGTATGATCGCAGTTCTTTTATATTTGTTGGGTGCTGCTTTATGTCCCAGTATGTGATCTATCTTGGAGAATGTTCCATGCACACTTGAGAAGAAAGTTAATTCCATAGCCTCAGGATGTAGAGTTCTAAATATATCTGTCAAATCCACCTGGTCCTATGTGCCATTTAAGTCCATTGTTTCCTTAGTGATTTTCTGTCTAGTTGATCTATCCATTGCTGTAAGTGGAGTATTAAAGTCCCTTGCTATTAGCACATTCTTATCCATAAGAGTGTTTCTGTTTGTGATTAATTGTTTTACATATTTAGTGTGTAGACACTAATACTACACCCATATTTGGTGTTATTGTTAGTTCTTCCTGATGGATAGATGCTGTAACTATTACATAATGCCCTTCTTTATCCCTTGTTACTGTCTTTACTTTAGTCCAGTTTGTCTGATATAAGTATAGCTACTCCAGCTTTCTTTTGACTTCCAGTAGCATGATATATATTTCTCCATCCCCTTACTTTCTATCTGAAGGTGTCCTCCAGTCTAAAATGAGTCTCTTGTAGACAGCAAATAGATGGATTTTGTGTTTTTATCCATTCTGTTACCCTATGTATTTTGATGAGGGAATTTAGTCCATTTACATTCAGTGTAATTGAAAAATATGGGTTTAGAGTCATTGTGTCCTTTGTGGGATTTATGCTTGTGGTGTTGTCTCTGGTATCTTGGTTCCTTGCAACATTTCCCTCAGAGAGTCCCTCTCAGGATTTCTTGTAGGACTGGTTTAGTGGTGACGAATTCTTTCAATTTTTGTTTATTTGGGAAGACTTTTATCTCTCCTTCTGTTCTGAATGACGGGCTTGCTGGATAGATGGATTCTTGGTTGCATATTTTTTCTGTTCATCACATTGGAGATTTTCTGCCATTCTCTCTGGCCTGCCAAGTTTCAGTAGATAAGGGAAGTTCTCTGCTATAATTTGTTCAAGGACTCCTTCAGTGCCTTTCCCTCTCTCTTCCTCTTCTGGAATTCCTATGATACAGATATTATTCCGTTTGATTGTATTGCTGAGCTCTCGAACTCTCCTTTCGTGTTCCTGTGTCAGTTTATCTCTTTTTTTCTCAGCTACCTCTTTTTCTATAATTGTATCTTCTAAATCACTTATTCTCCTTTTTGCCTCTTCAATCCATGCATTGGACGCCTCCGTTTTATTTTGCATCTCATTTATAGCATTTTGTAATTCATCACAACTATTTTTAAGCTCCATAGTCTTTGTAGCAATAGTTTTTCTGATGTCTTCCATGCCTTTTTCAAGCCCAGCGATTAATTTTATGACTATTGTTCTAAATTCTTGTTCAGTTATTTTGCTTATATCTGTTTTGAGCTGTTCTTTACCTGTCAATTCATCCTGGAATTTCTTTGGAGGAGAGTTCTTCGGTTTCATCATTTTGGTCAGCTTTCTATCTCTTGTTAGTTTTAAAAGCTTGTTATGCACTCTACACTTGTGAGTGCTGCTGTACCAAAGAAGACTCTTTGACTGTTCAGGGCCTGTGCATTCAGAAAGTGTTCTTTGAATAGTGTCTCTTGGTCTCTCTTGTTGAGACCTTGGTTATTTTATTTTGCGGCTCATAGTGGTGTTTGGGATTCTCCACCATGTGTACTTTGGCTTATTTCTTGAGGTAGCTCTGGAAAAGAAAACAGACAGACAAACACACAGGGAACAAAGGTACACAAATGCACAGACAAATCCAACAAACACAAACTGAAAGGGAAAAAGCGAAAAGGAAGGGACACATAAAAAAAAAAAAAAAGAAAAGAGGAAGGAGGGGAGATGAATAATAAAACTACATAAAAAAGAAAAAGGAAGAAAAGAAAAGGAAAAAGAAAAAGCCCAATAGAGAAAGGGCAGTCTAACGTATAGAGCCAGAATTCCCAGCTACAGATAAATAGCCGGGTGTATGCAGTGCTGGTGGAAGAGTATATACAAAGAGAGAAATGACAGGGCGGGGAGGAAGTGAAATTGGAAATGAAATGAGCAGGCAGAAAGACTGAGAGGCTTAAATCAAAGAGAAAAAGGGGAGAATATGGTTGGAGAGGAGGTGAAAGAAATGACGATAATGCTACTCAGAGAAACTATATAGTCTGATTACTCCATAGAGAAAGAGATAAAAAGGTAGCGGTGGAAGTTCAGAATTTACATCTCGAGAATGGATTAAATGTGACTGTTTAAGCAAGACAGTGACCAGAATTAATCATGGCAGGGCATCCATGTTGGTCTTGCCCTGACTCCGGTAAAAAAAAAAAAAAAAAGGAGAAGGAGAAGAAGAGGAGGAAGAGGAGGAGGAGGAAGAAGAAGAGGAAGAGGAAGAAGAGAAAGAGGAGGAAGAGGAAGAAGAGGAAGAGGAAGAAGGGGAGGAAGGAGAAGGAGAGGAGAAGGAGGAGGAGGAGGAGGAGGAGGAGGAGGAGACAGATTTCTAGAGAAGATGGGTGCGTTTGGTCCAGTGTGTCCTGCAGGGGTTCTGCCTTGGTGGTTGTGGGGATAAAAGTGGCGGCTCCCCAGTCCCTTCTCGAACCAAGCATTGCAACTCACTCTTTTGGGTGTGATCTCCCTGTGCCGGGGGCATAGCCAGGATGGGTTGTCCTCTATATCCCAAGCCAGGCCTCATTTCCAGATCTCAGTCCACTCGCCCCATTGATATTGCCCGAAATATAAATTCATAAGCGATTCCTTCTAAGCAGTTTCAAGCCTCTCACCTTCCCCCTGGGGATTGAGCTGGAAGCTGCTGCTCCCGTCCCCTCCAGGTCAGGCTGGTGAGCAAGGAGTAGTTTCACTCGGGGTCGCCTGGGACGAGTGAGTCCTGCCTAGGGTCAGTTGGACAGCAGGAAACTGGATCCCTCTGTGTCCTGAGCGGAGGTTTTTCTCTTCTCCAGCGACAGGGACAGTGTCTTGAGCAGTTTCAGCCACTCTTTCTTTTTCCCCCTAGACTCACTGCTGGCTTCCCGCAAAGGGGGATCCCCCCTCCCTCTGTGTCTCAGGTCGTGGCCTGATTTTATCTTCCCCAGTTTGCACTCACACTATAAGATTTTCTCAGCGGACTCTGTCTCCTTTTCCTGCCAAAATCCTGGATTCTGTAAGGGTTCCTATGACTTCAGGCCTCCGTTTGAAAGATGGGGCGAGTGAAAAGTACAGAGCTCCCTACTTCTCCTCCGTCTTGCCTCCTCTCCCTTTTTAATGTTTTTTATTTATTTCTGAGAGAGAGAGAGAGTTAGTGTGTGCAGGGGAGGGTCAGAGAGAGAGGGAGATAAGAATCTGAAACAGGCCCCAGGCTCTGAGCTGGCAGGCAGCATAGAGCCCAAAGTGGGGCTTGGACCCATGGACTGTGAGATCATGACTTGAGCTGAAGTCAGATGCTTCACCAATTGAGCCACCCAGGCACCCCTTATGTTTCCTTTTTTGAATCATGATTATTTGGGGTGGTGTTTTTTAAACTTTAAATGTGGTTATTCTAGTTATCTTTTTTTTTCTTTTTTAATGAGCACTATTTTAATTATTAGGTTAGCAACATGGTCTGTGTTCTTCCAATCACTATAGTTTCTTTGGTGAATACTCTCTACATTTAACTTGAATACTTAATATATAACTATCTAATATTAAACAATAGCTTTAGCCTTCTTCTAAAAATATGAGGACCTTAGTATTGTTTACCTCCAATATCTCCTATCCCAAAGCATATGATTTTGATATTATGTTTTTTGGGTCTATATTTTCTAATTCCACAACAAATTATTACTTTTGCTCTTATGAACATTGAATATATAATTCCATTGAATTGGAATTCATTGTTAAGTCAACTATGAGCTTATCCTTCACTCTTTGGAAAATAATTTGACTTTTTAGTTTTTGTAAGATTTTTCTCCTCATCTTTAGTGTCTGTGTTTTCACTGTGGTGAGTTTAGGTGAGAGTTTCTTTTAATTTTCTAACTTTGAAATTTGGAGGCCTTTTGAATATGTGGGTTTATGTCTTTCATTTGTGTCAGCTACTTCTCAGAACTTTACTTTTCAAATATTGCCTAAACCTTAGTTTTTCTTTCTTCTTCTGTGTTTCTGTAAATACAAAGCTTAAGTTTTGCAGAGCTCTCAAATTGTGTAAATTAAAGCTGCAAAACTATGTAAAAGCTGGTTTTTGTGTACTTACGTTTTAAACTGGCTTTACTATGAAGATTGCATTAAAGGTCACAGATTTTAGGGATTTTCTCAAAGACTCCCCATGTGTTTACTAATATAGCCCTGGCCTATTATTTTTATTTATCCCTGATCTATTATTAAACCTATCTTAAATATCAATTGTTTTTTATTTCCATAAATTCTCTTTGTTTTTTTTTTTAATCTGCTTGGTCAGTTTAATGATCAATTTTCCTATTCATATTTTAATATTTATCTAATATATTAAATACATTTATTTTATATTTTAGATTGATAAACCCATCCCTGCTGTTTTTGTACTTATTTTCTCTTTGGATGTCTTTGGGAGTTTGGTGAGTTACACAACTTTGAATGATTGTTTTATGTTTCTTAGAATCTCAGCTGTGGGAAATATTTCAGTCCAGGATGAAAATGGGTGCTCGAGAGGAAATTTCTGTTCACCTCTGTGTATCATATGTGTCTATTATCTGGTTTGAAATCAATGGAAATTCACTTTTTTGGGTTGAGATTTATAGAGCCCTTACATGTATGAATTTAAGCTACAAGTCCATGTGTTAACTAGCTTTTGCTTTTGAAATCTCAGCTAATATCTTTAAGCTCACTTCTTTTATGAAGGATGGAACTCCAGGGTCGCAGCTATTTAAGAATTTTTTCTTAGACTCCTTACCTTGAGCAGACTTCATTTATGCCTCTTGTCCCTTGAGCCCTTGAAGGCCATGAGGAGGAACTTTAATTTTACCTTGTTTAGTAAATCCCTCAAGAGGAAAACCTGGCTTCAGATATCCTCTTAACACTGTTTTCCACTTTCACTTAGATTTTAGTCTGAATATTTCTTATTTTCTTTTGAATTAATTAAGGCATTTAGGAAGATATCTTATTAACATTTTTAGAAGTTTCTTCGGTGGGGAGATGGGTGTGCCATATTGCCAGAAATGGAAGTCTGATTATGTCTTGACTAGCAAATATTGAAGGAAAAGTTAGAGGAGAAAGAAAAAGTTACCATTGGTTTTAGTATATTTCTTATCATTGGGGTAGTCTTAGCACAGGTAAGCCAAATAGGAGAGAGATTCCTGACTGTGAAAGATTGAGGCCAAAAAGCTACTCCTATGGAAGAGGTTGGTCTCAGGATAGGCTAGGGGGAGTTTCACTGTGCAGAATTGGAGGCACAAAGTCAGTGTGTGGGTCCCATATAGGGTTGCCAGATTAAGTATAGGACATGTAGTTGATTTTAATTTCAGATCTATAGTGAACATTTTAAGCATATATCCCAGTTATTTGCTTCCACCCACTCATCTTTCATCCCAAAAATCTAAGGTGAGTCACATTGGATATCGTGGAGTATGCGATTTTTAAGCACTATATTGTGACTGAATGAAAGCCTTAGGGACGTACTTGGCAAACTTTAGTGTCCAATACACTTCACCAGGAGTATCATATCATACTGTGGATTCTGATTTAGTAGATGTGGGGTGGGAGTGGAGAGTCTTCTGTATTTCTGACTTGAATGGGTTCTACTCTAAATGTAAACATGTAACCTCCTCTTCAGATGAGAGAAATTTCAACCAATAATCTCTTCTCAATAGACAAGAACCTCCTGCTGTTCCCTCCTAGAACCATCAAGGCAGAAATACTTATCTCAGCTTTTGAACTTTGTTGTTAAGCATGCTTGTAAATATCACTGATAAAATGTGGCTCCGTGTTCAGTAGGCTCAATCCTTACAGGTAGCCCTTCCTGAAACATATTCTTAAAATGCTTCCTCATCATTAAAATGCTGAGATACAGGAACCCACTCCTGCTCCCTCACCCACTTTCTATAGGTGTATGTAGTTCAGGATGCCTCACAGATGACCGAATAAATATCAGTTTACTATAGATGATATTCTCTAAAACCCCAAGGGTAGGAATCATTTTGAATAAAAAATTTCCAAATAGATCACAGCTTATTCCTTCATGTTTCCTTGTATTTGAGGCAGAATCTGAACCAATGTTAGGAAACATATTAGCTTCCATTATACCAATTGTGTTGACGGAAGTTTTATACCTGATGTTTTGCACGAAGTGCATGTAGATCTAAATGGGGGAATAATAGAAAAACAAAGAATGACAGAGACATACTAGAATAATTTCTATATGCTTACCTCTCTTTCTCCTGTAACCTCTGGTGAGTTTCATACAACATTGACAAAGACAGATGGGAATGCCTGCAGTGAGTAGAGTCACTGTCTAGGGTTAGATTTTCCAAAATTTTGTTAGAGGCTGGAAATGTTCTCTTCCCCTTTTGGAATGCCTATTCTCATTTTTTCCATGTGATAAATGCATCATTCAAATTCATGAGTTTAGAATATTCAGAATGGTACAAGAAAACATGACTAATAGGTATGAATTCTGTATCACCTTATCATCCTGGCTTTTTTTATCTGTAAGTGAATTTTTGTGAATTTTTAAGTTGGCTTCTATTCCCATGATAGTTCGGTAGTGGTCATTGTTTGTCATTATTCAGAAATTTTGTTTCGTTTATTTTTTTTCCATAGAATTGCTATGAAAGCAAATATAGATCATGATATGTTTAAAGAGCAACAATTAAGAAAAAATTATTCTTTTTTCCTAATTCATTAAATGTCGATGTTTTTGCATTTGAATGGTTATATCTCATTAATGGCTTCTGTGGTGTAGCTCTGTAATTAATATTTATATATTAACTACAGCATCTATTCTTATAGAAAAAGAATTATATAGTATAAAATTGAATGTTTTAAAGCATTCAAGTAAACCAAAAATATTTCCTCAAAAATGTGTTGAAAGGATGTAACAATCCAGCATGTGATTTTAATTAATGTCCAAGTAACTAAAAATGTATTTAGTTCATAAAGAAAACATATTGACATCTAATTATGGATCATAGAATTTGGTGCAGTGAAACCGTAGTGCATCTGTTCAGTGAAAACATAATCATGGAGAATACTAAATGGCACAATATATAATGAAAAATTGAAATAATGCACAAATAAGACCATTAAAAAATCACAGTGTGAAACTAAATAGAGTTAGAATTTAGCAAGAGAGGTCTGGTAGTTCTAGATTTACTGATAACAAAGATTGTCAGAATCATACAAAATTTACTTTGCTAATTTTAATGGTTGTGCAGCAGAATAGTCTCTCTTTTCTCCTTTAACAGAATTTAAATTTTTAAAGTGAGAGAAAGTTTGTGCAATTAGCCCACTTTCATATTTTCAGACCTATATATAAATTGAACTGAAGGTTATCTTTTTGATAAATCATTTTTCTTCAGTTAGTGATGGCAAAGACTAACAAATGCCAAGAATGTTGACTTTGTTTTTCACAGTATTATTGGCTCCTCCCCTTTTTCTCTATTTCCACTGATTTAGGTCAGGTCCTAACTTCCTCTCTCATGGGATTTTAATAGTTTTCTCTGTAACTTCCCAACTGGTTCACCTGGTTCATGGTGGCCCTTATATGATCTCTTCCCCTGGCTCCCTCAATCTATTCTTAACAGCAGTGGTTCTCAGATTTTGGGTTGAATTTCAACCACCTGGAGGACTTGTTAGACCACAGAGAGCATCCTTAGAAGTTCTAATTCAGGTGGTCTATGAAGAAGTCCCAGAATTTGCATTTTGAATGTTTATCTGGTGTGTGTGTGTGTGTGTGTGTGTGTGTGAGAGAGAGAGAGAGAGAGAGAGAGAGAGAGAGAGAGAGATTGGCAGAGAGAGTGGGGGACAGGTAACCCCAAGGAGGCTTCACCTTGTCATTACACAGCCCAATGTGGCTCTGTCTCAGTAGCTATGAGATCATGACCTGGACTAAACCGAAGAATTGGATGCTTAACTCACTGAGCCACCCAGACACCCCACAATTTTATTCTGAATGATTCCCAGGTGATGCTGATGTTACGGGTCAATGAACCACATTTTGAGAATGACTCCCAGGGGATCTTGCTAATTGCCTTAAAGCCAGCCTTGCCCCAGTGCTCCCATTTTCACAGCCCTTTATTGGCTTCTCTCGGTCTTTCAAATCTGGCTCAGATTTAGCAAGGTATTTAGGAATTTCTACCATGTGTTCCCTAGGCTATCTTTTCTGCTCATCTCCATGTTGCCTCTCCCTGGGTATTTGATGCTTTAGCACACAGAATAATTCACAATTAAAGAACATGCCCAAATATTTTTCTACCTTCATGTTTTATTTGCTACTTCAATCTGCCTGGAAAGCTCTTAGCTCTTTATCTCCATATTTCAGTCATTCAGTCCTCAGCACAAATGACCGCTCTGCCATAAAGCATCTCTGATTCTCTCCTTTGCATGGGCCACAAATAATGGCACACTTCTCTGAACTCTTTCCACTTTTTATTATTTTTACTTGAATATATATCCAAATTATTCCATTAGTTTATAAGATAGTTTTGGAATAGAGCTTGAATTTTGTCCTTTTTTTCTAGCACCATGTTTTGTAAATAGAAGTTACTAATAAATATTTGTGGATTTTTAAAAATTTATATAATGATCACGAAAATAGCAATGAAAAAGATAATGAGAACATCAAGAAGGCTACATAAAATCTACTGAACTCTTACTATGTTGCTAGGCAGCATTCTAGCTGTATACATTATTTCATTTAACCTCCTCTTTTTTTCTTTGAGATTATTTTCATTCCCATTTTGTAGATGAGGAAACTGAGGCACCAGGAAGTTAAGTAACTGTCTGTAGTCACATAGTTGGTAAGTAGAGTAACTGGGATATGATACCAGGAGGTAAATTTCAGGAGTTCAGTCTTCTAACGCCTTATATAATGAAGATTCTTATGTCATAAATATGTAGATGCTTAAAACTTGGGCACCAGATGGACAGATATGTCTGCAAAACTTTAACTTGTCATTAAAAAACTGATTGAACAATGATGATTACCAACTCATATTCAGTACCATAGTGGCCCTGAATATTCCTCCACTTGCACATCTCTAAAATTCTCCAGTCATTTCACTTATTCATTCACTTATTTGTATGACTCAATCAGGAAGAACCCCGTGTACCCTCTTCTTGTTTTCATATTGTGGTCAAGTATGTTTCTTTAAGAGTGGGCCTGGGACCTCCTGGCATCAGTACTACCTTGGGTGTTTGCAGAAAACTCAGAGCCTCAGAATTAACCAAGAACAAAGAGATCAGAATTTCTGGAAAAAGTGTCTGAAAAATCTTCATTTTACCCAAGCACCCTGATGGTTCTAATGTACACTAAAGTTTCAGAAGTACAGATCTTTCTGAATTATCAAACTGGTTAATGTGATTTATAAACATCCATTTAGTGTGTATAAAGCCAGAGGTATAGGGCAGTAGATTCCAGTTTGTGGCAGTGCTGAGTTAGGTTGTTGAATATAGGATGTTTGTGAAGGCACAAAAGCACTTGGTGGAGATTTGTTTGGATTACCAAGGCTTCTTTAAAAATGTTTGTAATGGGGCACCTGGGTGGCCCAGTCGGTTGGGCGTCCAACTTTGGCTCAGGTCGTGATCTGACAGTCTATGAGTTTGAGCCCTACAGCGGGCTCTGTGCTGGCAGCTTGGAGTCTGGAGCCTGCTTTGGGTTCTGTGTCTCCCTCTCTCTCTGGCCCTCACCTCTCTCTCTCTCTCGCTCTCAAAAATAAATAAACATTTAAAAAATTTTTTAAAAATGTTTGTATCTGTTTAATGAGTTAGTGTAATTTATTTAAATAAAAAATCAAGTCACTTTCCCTTTAACACATGTAGAACTCAGTTATTCTGGTGTTTCTTAATCTTAGTTTAACCACCTTTTAAGGAAAAAAAGAACAAAACAAAAAAAACCACTCTTTTGACTTTAGAGTTGACTTAAATTATATTCAATATAAAGTTTCTTAAATATTGTTTCTTAAATATAAACATGAAACAGTATATACATTTTATACAGCTATGAAGTGAAGCATAATGTATAAAGTCTGAACAAATCCATAGACATACTATCCATTTACAAACATTAAAAATGAAGATTTTTTAAAATTAAAACTCTATTTCTTGTGTTATATTTTAAAGTAACGAATATACTCTTTGTTTACCATGTCACTCATTGTGTAATTTTTTATGCTTTTGAACACAAGGGACTGTAATTTGATTCATCATTGCTTTAATTATTTCTCTTTTTAATGATTTTTAAAATCTAACCACTGTTTTATTTTCATGAGCCAATCAATTTAAAAATGTGTATAAAATGTAAAATACAGGGGGGTGTGGGTGGCTCAGTCAGCTAAGTGTCTGACTTCAGCTCATGGTTCGTGGGTTCGAGCCCCATGTCGGGCTCTGTGCTGACAGCCAGCTCAGAGCCTGGAGCCTGCTTTGGATTCTGTGTCTCCCCCGCTCACACTGCCTCTCTCTCTTTCTCTCTCAGAAATAAATAAAACTTTAAAAAAATGTAAAATACAATCATAAAAGTAACTACATGAAACATTTTCCAGAGCATATTTGGTATTATATGCATAAATAATGAACTATTACTGCAAGATGCTCTGTAGTCAGACCAGCCTGTGTTGTCAGTTGGTCAGTTTTTTTCTGGTCAGTATGTTTTCATAACAGTGAGCTTTTTGATGACACCTACTTTGTAAACTTCATTCAGAAAGCATGCTGGACATCATTTGGTCTTTGGTTCCTTAGAATGTGATAGAATGTAAACTACCTGGTCATAAGGCAGTCATGTAGATTGGACGGAGTATAATAATATAAGAATTGTAAAATTATTTTAGAAAACATAATATTAAAAACATCAAGAACATCAACAAAATTTCCAGAGCTTCACAACCAAAATGAGTAGACCCTTGTTCTTGGGACCCTTGAAAACCCTTGTAACTCTTCGGTGGTGCACTGGTTTGGATTGGGAATGTAGAGTGAAAGAGGAAATTAGCAGAACAGAAGAGAAATTTTGCATCATGGACATGAATCGCAGGTTACTGGTTATGTACTCAAATAAAAGATTTGAAGAAAGGAAGACTGTTGTATGGAGAAAATTGCAAAAGTAACGGAAGCCATTGGCACTCTTCTTCCTTGCTCTGGGCCCTCCATGTACTGTCCATGCAGACTACTCAGGCATCCCTGTGCCATGCAGGAGATGACCTCTCATACAAGCAGATTGAATACAAAAGCTGAATGTACTCAGGTTGAGTTTTTGGTCTCCTATCTGCAGCATGTAGTGATGGTCCTGCATATATTATATCTGTCATTAAGCAGTCCCTGCCCTGGATTTCTGATGGTTTAAGACCTTTTGGATATCTTCATTCACTGTGTCAAATGGTATCACTCATACGAACAGAAGAATAAAGTCTATTTTCCTGACTTCTTAAGCATCCTTTGCTGATACAAATTTTTAGTTCTTTTTAAAAATTTTTTAAATGTTTTATTTATTTCTGAGAGAGAGAGAGCATGAACAGGGGAGAGTCAGAGAGAGAGGGAGACACAGAATCCAAAGCAGGCTCCAGGCTCTGTGCTAGCTGTCAGCACAGAGCCTGATGTGGGGTTCGAACCCACGAATGGTGAGATCATGACCTGAGCTGACACTTAACTGACTGAGCTACCCAGGCACCCCTAAATTTTTAGTTCTAAAGAACTCCATATTAAGGGAATTTAAACTTGTTTTCTTGTAGAAACTTAGTCCATTGTATAACACCTCACATTTCTGTGTGGGCATCCTTGTCCATATCTAATCCAAACCCTCTGTACTGCATTTTATTCTCTCTCCCTTTGTCTGTCTTTAGCATCAGAAGAACAGATGGCCATCTTTTGTCAGTACTTGAAGACTGTTTCTAAGAAACATTAAGTCTGCCTCAGGCTTCACTTGTTAGATAAAGATCCTTTTCAAAACAGAAGCTCAACAGTCTTTGAATTCTTGAGGTGTGTCTTGAAGCCCCAGTTTCCCTTTTCCTCACTTTAAGTCACTTAATAGCTTCAGAGTTTTGTTTTGTTTTACTTCTTTCATCCCTATTTTCAGATATATAATCATTAAACTTATTCACATTGAGGTGTAAATGACTGCTAAAGCCTACAATATAAGCCATTGGGGGGGGGATCTTAATTTTAACAAAGCATTTTTTTAGATTGAGATTCTCAAGGCTACAATCTCTATGAATTGGATAAGGGAGGGTGGGTGGAAGGCTGAGGATAGCTGTCAACCTTGCTGTAATCATTCTGTGCAGGTGATTGGTAGAATGCTCCACATGTGAGCAGCAGTTCTCTTCATGATTCATTCAGAAATATTCACTGAACATCTAGTGTCTGGGGTACTAGGAATACAGAGGTGAATTAGACCAAGTCTTATAGAACGTATGTTCTTTTGAGAGAAACAGTAAACAAACCAAGAAAAACAAGAAAATGCCAGGTGTGTGAAACGTTAGGCAGAGAATAGGGGAAAGTGAATAAAGAGTAAATGGCTGGCTACTTTTGAGAGTCAGGAGAGGTGTTTTCTGGGGGAGGTGACATCTAAATTGAGATCTGATTTTAAGACAAAGCCAACCAACCCTAAGCAAAGCTATCCAGGGAGAGGAAAGAACAAATGCAAGGACTCTACAGATGAAGATAAACTTAGCATGTTAATGTCTGGCTCTCACTAGAAAAGAGGGAGTCTAGGGGATAAGGTGGGGGGAGTGGGAGGGACTGATTCATGTGGGGCTTTTATATGTCAGGATAGAGATTTAAGATTTTATCCTAAATAGAGTGGGAAACCTCTGGAGCCAGATCTGATTTACATTTTTAAATATTACCAGGTCTGCTGTGTGTTATAGCAGGAATGGAAGCAGGAAAACCAGTTAGGATATTGAGTATTCTGGGTGAGAGAGAATGATGACTCAGGTAGAAACTCAAGAGAAAAGTTTAAGGAGGTTGGCAGGGCTTCCTGATGGGTTGAATGTAGAGTGGGACTGAAAGAGGGAGTCAAGAGTAATGCTTAGCACTTGACTAATTGATGGGTGATAGTTTCTTTATTATTATGGGGAAAACTTAGGGGGAAATAGGTCTAGAGGTAAAACCAAGATTTTATAGTAGTTTGAGTCACAGACGTTGAGGTTAGGCATACCTGAATCTTAATTCTTGGCTTAGGTGCTTTCGAACTCAATGATCTTGAGTAAATGTAGAGCAATATAAGCATAGCATTGTGAAAATGAAAAAATAGACAATTCATAGAGAATACTCAGGGACATCAGCATTATTACTAAATTTGAGATTAGAATTTGAAACCTATTTTTTTCTGTTTTCCAAATTTTAACATTCTTTGTTAATATTTTATGCCATGACTCTAAGATGTCGTCCCAAATTGCAGAGTTTAAAAAATTAAAACGGTAGTGTTGTTGTTTGATTAATTATTTAAGTAAAAAGTTTACATTCCTTTAAATATGCCACAGTATTGTTTTAACCATAGTAATGTGTTGCTCTTTAATGGTCAATTGTTGAAAACTCATAGATTTTTATACCACTGATCAGTACAAACATTGGTCATTTTCTCATCTTTCATTGTCCTATGTGGTTTTCTTTATAAAGGCTAGGAACCAGAGTTATCCACTTTATCCATATACTTTTAACCTTTTATTTAAAAACGTCATACTGTATTTTGGACTTCAACAAATACTACTCTTCTCTATTTAGTGTCTTTGTCATATGTAATTTGTTAGTATCTCTTGCATTTTTCCAGGTTTCTGATGAAAAAGGAAGCCTGACTCCTGAACTTGTTATAATGGTCAGCTTTTTCAAGGGACTATAGTAGGAGAGATTAGATAAAGTATTTTTTTTTTCCAGCTTTGAGGGATATTTCTCTCTCTTTTTTTTTTAAGGCTATGTTTTATGAGAAGGGGCAGAGCTTACAGTTGAAAGAAAAGGAACTTAGAATGACACTCAGGTCATTTTTAAATAATCAATTGTAAAAATTTTTATATAGAAGAAATCTGGTTAAGTTTTGAGCACCTAGAATTGATAAATGCTATTTATTGGTCAGTATTCTTGGGTCCTGCATTAGCTACCTTGGACTTTCTAGACAGATAAAGAAAAGAGGATCGTTGTCACTGATTAGGAGGATGCAAGCCTTTGAGGCAAAGTAGATGGTGATTAGTACTTTGTGTAACAAAGTTTTCTTTTTTTAAAGTTTATTAATGAAAATGCTGATGAGAGAAGAATCAAGAAAGAAAGATAAATTGCACATATTCTTCCTCTAAAAAATAATACACTTAAACATGGCTCATTAATTTCTAGCCTGGTGGTAATATTGACGACGTCGTACTCCTATGAGAGCAGCCTTTGCATTTAACACATTTTACTTACTCATATTTAACTCATTCAATATGATCAATTTATCAATATAAATAAGACCATCAGAGAGCCTGTTACAGAAATATGCATACTCTTTTCCTAAGGTATATACCTCTTTGCTAGGCAGAAATGATTTCATTGGGCTGACTCAAGAAATTCTGAATGAAGGTACAAAATTAAAATTTCCAAAATAAGTAAGAGGTACTTGTGGTTAAAAGCATTAAAGGGTCCAAAACTCTGAATAAGGAAATCATTTTATATTTACTTCAGAGAGACACTATTTATCTCTGTTGGCCAACATACTTTGAAACAACTATTTGGTTTTAATGGATATATATCTTGCCACTCTGCCATCAGTAATTTGAACAGCTTGAAATACTGTATGTCATCTTACATTGCTTTCTCTTTGAAGCAAACACAATCACTGGATTGTTTTTCATTGATTTAAAAGCATTGACTTGCTAAAGTATGAGCCTGTGTGCAGTCATAATTCTTGTCTTTTCTTCCTCAGCAAAGCCTGTGATAATTCTTTGAGTTTCAAGCAGGTGTCATGCATCAGATCCAAATGCTTAATAAATGCACCAGAAGTATATTTTCCTTAAGGCCTTGTGTTTATCCCATTTCCATTTATCTTGTGAAATATCTTTGAATGCTTTTTTAAAATCCTGGGAAAGAGCAGGTGAGCATTTCTACTTGGCAAGCGGAGCTAGTAAGCGTAAGGCTCCCTTGTCTGTTTTGACCTTAACCAACATCGGTGATTCCCAGTTTATGTGCCAAGGGGCTGTGAGGAGCGATGAAGTTGTTGGACAGCGCCCACCAATCCATATGCACATCAAACGTTTTTGTTTTTTTTTTTGGTTATCTGAAAAATATTTCTAATATGAAAATGTACTGTGTTTTCCGTAAATGCATATAAATGCTGCTGTGATCAATAAAATGCAAATACATTTAAAAGAGATCCCAAATTCAAGATGGCATTTCATCACTGTATTTTCTCAATTCATGGGTGGTTTTGGGTTACCTGTAGTTTTTTACATTGTAATTGACAGTGCTTAATGCATTACATTTTAGGAAAAGATATTATTGACTGTAGATGCCTCACTGATTCCAATTTGAAATTTTTATCCTATCCATATTGTGAAGTGGTCATCAGCAGTTTCACATTAATTTTGATCAGTAGCACACTAATACATTAATAATAGCATAATTAACAACTCTGATACTTATTGGGTGCAGAGAGTCATTTATGTTTTTACAGCAATCCTGTGAAGTAATTATTATTATTATTTCCATTTTGCTAAGAGGAAACCAAGGCTCAGAGAACTGAGGGATATTGCCTGAGGACCCCTATTGAGCTAAAGAGTACTGTGGGCTCTGAGTCCCAGCTTGGCCATCTGACTCTAAGCTCTCTGCTCTCTTGACTCCATTGTACTACATGTGTGACATGTGAGACATGCGTAACAAAGTTGTGCTTGATTCTAGAAGACATATTTGTTGAAATGGGTATAACTGGACCTGCCTTAAATGTTGAATCTGTTCAATTATTATTTTTTAAGAACATTTAGTCTAGAAAGATTTGTTTGTGAAATCCATGATATCAGGTTAATGCTATTCAAACCAAGCAATTGCAGCAACTACCCCTCACTATAACACCAGCAGCCACCTACTAAACATGTCCAATTTTGATCTACTATTTCAAATATCAAGAAAAAGGAGAAAAAACAAGCAATGACATGGAAATTTAAAAACTTAAGTATAGCAAAGGAAAGAAGGGAAGAGCTGCATGTAGTTCATGGACTTTAAAAAGAGAAAGATCTGAGGCCTTATCAGTAGAGTTCCTGAAGGGCTTCAGTCCATTCTTTTATTTTAATTCTAATTGTTCTGGTGACTAGGTGCTCGCCTCACCTAACGCTTTTCTAACTGTATCCTTTTCATTATTCGCCCTTCCACAGTGGAAAATCTTACTGTTTGTTTACAATCCAGAGTTTTAAAGAAGCTGAACTAAAATTGGCTGCTTCTGGGACATCCCTGCCAATGGATGGGATCCAAATTGGCTCTGCCATGAGGAGGCAGCTATGCCCACATAAGGATATTTTGGCTTAGTACTCTGTCATCTTGTTGCCAGGCAGACAATCATCCAGGAGTGGGAAAATACAGCTGGGGCAAATGTTTATAGTTAGAATGGTCAGCTCGTTGGAGCACTACTCTGAAGGAAAGGCTATCAGGTGTCATGTTTGCTTCCTCATGAGAAGCACTTAATGTTGGACTTAAGCCTCTTAGTTCCCAGTCAGATGGACACTGAGCACAACACATATACCACCTATCTGCCTGCCTGGGGATATGTCCTAAAGTATTCGTTTTATTTATTCCAGTCCTGACTGTAACGGAGATAACTTTCTTTTGTGATATGAGAACAAGGAAATAACTCTCTGTGGCTTTTCTCATGTTATAGTCAAGTTTAGGAGAAAGAACAATTCTCTCAGCTTTGGAAGAAAGGCTTTGCTGTAAATGTTTCACATAGGCTAATATATTACCTGAAGATGGGAAAACAGGGTATGTGTATAAAGATCACATGTAGAAAGCATATGTGTAAAACATCGATGTATATACAGTATTTATGTAAAGATATCTTTATCCAGACATTCCAGCATAGCTCCTAGTTAAGCCACAACTTTTATAATGGGAAAGCACATCAGATTTGACTGCATTGGCTGTTTAACTGAAGGAGCCACACAGATGGGAAAGAAGCACAGACAAATTGCTTTTGGCTCTGTTTGCCTTTATAACAACATCAGATATATTTAGTTTCTTTTTCTTTATGCGTTGTGCATGTTTCTGCCTCATATAGAAAGTCATTGCACATTGTCTTCATCAGTTGTGCCACACTCTATTAACAGGCCCGTTTAGCGTTTCATTTACCTTAAAATTTTTTTTTGAGATCTGAAGATATCATGGGAAAATCCATTTTTTCAGATACAGATGATGGGCAGTTAGAAATCCTTTAATGTCTTGGAAGCAATTCTTATTAGTAGAAAGGAGAATCTTGTAGTTTTGACCTCATGATAGATGCATATTTCTCTTAGGCACAAACTGCATGTCTAAGCTGGATAGACCTCTACACACACCTTAGTTCCAATAATTCAAATAAATTTTTTTCTGTGACAGACCCTGTATTAACATGATGAACTCTGAGGCTCATTAAAAACATTTAATTAGATAATGTTCACATGGGCCTTTCATAAGGTGGTTACTTTTGTCTCTCTCTTTTGAACTTTCCCATCTGTAAATGGCAATAGTTGTTATTTTCATATTCAGGCTCCTTGTGATGTTATAGTGTCAGGTTGGAAAAAAAGTATGGTATGGGTTCCATCAAGTATCTCTTGCTAGGCTCTCTAGTAATTGTTATTATTCTCCCAAACTAGTCTCTTAGCAAGGAATTAAAAACATATGGCTCAAACAATGTGGCAACTTCTTAAAAAGTTAATCGTGGAGTTACCATATGATCAAGCAATTTCACTCTGTGTTATCTACCCCAAACTTGTGTTCATGAAAAGACTTGTCAACCAATATTTATAGCAGCATTATGCATAATAGCCTCAAAGTGGAAACAATCCAAATGTCTATCAACTGGTAAATGAATAAAGAAAATGTGGTATATCCATACAATAAAATACAATTCAGAAATAAAAAGTGACAAACTAGTACTGGTACATGAAACAACAGAGGAACTTAAAACACATTATGCTAAGTGAAAGAAATCAGACACAAAAACTACATATTGTGTGATTAAATTTATATGACATTTCTAGAAGAAGCAAATCTATGAAGAAAAGATCAGACCACTAGTTTCCTGGGGCTGGTGATAAGAATGGCTATTAATTGCAAAGTACAAGAGATAACTTTTTGGGGTGATGAAGTTTTAAACTGGTTGGTGGTGATAGTTGCACAATTGTATATATATAAATTAAAAATCATTGAAATGACACTTATACTAATTGGATTTTATGGCATACAAACTAACCTGAGTAAAGCTATGATTCTGAAAGCTTATCAGTTCCTAGAGCTCTATATCTACTGTATTCCAGTTTTGCATGCTGTGTATTACAGGGAAATCGGAGTGTGTGTGTGTGTGTGTGTGTGTGTGTGTGTGTATGTGTGTGTCTTTATGTGACAGATATCCTCCTCTCCAGTATATTCCAGCCATGATGGAATCCTATCTGTTTCGTGAATATGCCAAATTCTACTCTGTTCCAGGAAATTCTTCTGCACATACTTTCCCTGGAACGCTCTTTCTCGATCCACTTGTCAGGGGTGGCTCCTCTTCTTTCAGGTTGTTGTTAATGTTACGTCCTCGGAGAGGGCTTCCCTGCTTTGTAAAGGAGATTCCTGGATCCAATAATATTTTTGGCCCCTTGTGAATTTCTTTCAAAGCTTTTAAACCAGCTTTGAGTTAGTTTCATTTATGTATGCATGCATGTTTACATGTGTATATTTAGTGTCTTCTTTAATAAAATATAAGGCCTGTAAGTAAACGTATATCCCAACACATGCTACACTGTGTGTATTTAATATTTTGTGAAGAATTAACAAACCGATGGGGAAGAGTATTCCCTGTATTAAACCATGAAATGTTAGAAGAAGCCTAAATAATTTACGTGGGATGTCTAGTTTTCTTCAAGTATTTCCATAGTTATAAATGGACTTGTCTCATCTAGCAAATGATGGTATTCCTGTGGATATTCTGGAATTAACCTGATTTTCTGAGAACTCTGAGCATTGGTTTATGTCTTAACTAGCGAAGAATTCCTGTGTTAGTGAGGGACACCCAGCACTTTCCACATGTAGCTCCTGAAATCTCACATGACCCTAGGAGGCACAAAGACTCCAGATTTATTCAGTGCCCTGGAATTACCAGTTGATAAGTACTGTTTTTTGACATCTCATCAAATTCTTTTAAAAACCTATTTCTACAATGAGTTAGACCTCCCAGTGTGCAAACCATAATACAAAACTAATGTACAGTTAACCGTGGCCTAAATAATGAGGCTTCCCCAAAACCTAATCTTCCTCCCAGGAAGTAGCTTATACTTTGGAAAAATCTCACTCATTACGTAATCTGACAAAATAGTATAATACAGTTTTAATAGCTACAGTTAATACATTAAACATATGGTTTCTTCAATAATTACTAATTTTTACATTTCTCACTACTAATTACGGTATTAAATCGTTCATTCCTTAATTTGTTCTGTCATAAGTTTTTATTTATTCCAGACTAAATGGTGATAGAGTTGAGACACTTGCACTTCTCCCATTAGCTTAACATTGTTGATATAAAGCTGCTGTGTGTTGTAATGGTTTATTACTGTATTATTTTTGGTGACTTAATTTTCCTGTGATGATCGCCGCAATTTAGCCATTCCAGATGTGAAATAGTTTCAAAGGATATTTTAAAAACTTCTCATGATTGTTGTTATTTGTAGTTTCATATAATTTTAATGCCATTTTGATAACTGCCAGTTGCCTCCAGCCACCTGTCTGCTACAGGCTAACTTCACTACTGTAGTATTTGTGGAGGCAAAATGGGCAGTTGACTTAAGAAGACACAAAAGACCCCCAGGAATGTATTCCATATATATGTACACACAGAGAAAATAAAATCTGTGTTTCCTTGAATTATTCCTATATTAATATAAAAAATTGGAAGAATCACAAAACGTTAAAACTATATTTAAAAGCAAATAGTGATTCCTATCTGTCCCATCATTGATGCTTACTTTTGAGATATGTACATAGTTGACTACTATGCTTATTTTTCAGAGGTTCTTACTATTGCATATCTGCACATTGTTTTAGACCCCACTATTACACGTGGTGATATTTTGCCTGCTCTCGACAATTCTAAAAGTGCAGTGCAATATAGAGGTGGATGATGATGCAGACTGGTTTCCAACAGAGCGTGGCAGAGTTGGGTGGCTACTTTATTATTTTTTTTATTTTTATTTTTTTACAAATAGTTTATTGTCAAGTTGGTTTCCATATAACACCCAGTGTTCATCCCCACAAGTGCCCTCCTCCATGCCCATCTCCCCCCTCCCTCCCACACCCTTCAGTCCTCAGTTTGTTCTCATCATTCAAGAGTCTCTCATGGTTTGCCTCTCTCCCTCTCCCCCACCATTTCCCCCCTTCTTCTCCCCCATGGTCCTCAGTTAAGTTCCTCCTAATCCTTTATGACCTAGTAATATGACTTCTTTGTCTTAGGAAGTTAGATGTTTCAAATGTGCTCTGCACTCTATCAAGTGGGGACTGATTTTCTTCCTACACATCGTGTACCTAGTCGGTTTCCAGGTAAGGTTGTATCCTCCTTACTCTTGTTCCCTTGTTCCTCTTTTACTCCTCCTTGCCTTTGAAGGTCCTGCCATGAGATTAGCCACACTTCCCTCCCTGTTGTATTCCTTTACAGGACCCTCTTATTCCTGAGTATTTTAGCTTGTGCTCCATTCTCATTATTAATTTTTAAGTTTTTATTTTATTTTCAGTTAGTTAACATACAGTGTTCTATTAGTTTCTTGTGTATAACATAGCAATTCAGCAGTTCCATACATCACCCTGTGCTCATCACAAGTGTACTTCTTAATCTCCATCACCTATTTAACATACCCTCCCAACCCCCGCCCCTCTAGTAACTGTCAAATTATTCTCTAAAATTAAAAGTCTGTTCTCACTTTGTCTCCCCCTCACCCTCACCTTCTTCTTCTCTTCCCTCTCCCTCTCCTTACTTCTCCCTCTCCCTATCTGTATTTTTTTTTGCTTGTTTGTTTCTTAAATTCCACATATCAGTGAAATCACAAGGTTTTTATCTTTCTCTGCCTGATTCATTTTGCTTAGCATTATACTCTCTAGGTCCATCCATGTATTTACCCAAAGAATAAGAAAACACTAACTCAAAGAAATACATGTCGCATTATTTACAATAGTCAAGCTATGAAAAGAGCCCAACTCTCCATCCATTGACACATAGACACATGAATAAAGAAGATGTGGTGTGTGTGTGTGTGTGTGTGTATGTATACACACACACACACACACACACACACACACGCACACAGTGGAATATTATTCAGCCATAAAAAATGAAATCTTGCCAGTATTCAGGCTTTCAGCTTCTTGACCTCTTCAGATTCATCAGTCTGTTCCTATACCTTACATCGGAAATTTACTTCCAAGGTCATATTAATTACTGTATTTCTACCATAATCTCAGTTTTAGACATGCTACTTTTGGCCACCTATGGTTCCAGCTGATGACCTGACTCCAAAACAAAACAAAACATCTCACACTGATCCAGTTATATTTTACAGTCTGTCTTTAGTCCATTTCATATTCTTACTTCCCTCCTTATCCAGCTTATATTCCATGGTTTGTAATTACATTACTTTGATTTTGCCTTCATTTCCTTTGTCCCTCTCTCTTTGCTAACATAGGAGTGACAGTTTAAATCCAATCAGACAAATTCCAGTGTTTGAGCCCTTAATCACTACAGTATACATATATTATCTCATCTGAGTCTCACAACACACCTGTAAAAAATAAATCAGGAAATAGAAGGTTGGAGAAACTAAGTACATCTTCCAGGATCACACAGCATATAGTGATGGAATAGTTCTTAAACTCTGCCTACTTTGTGCCCATACCTAAGCAGCTGAACTTGTCTGAGAAAAACATTTTATTTTTCTGTTTTAAAAAATTTTAGCATTTATTTATTACTTTTGAGAGACAGAGTGTGATTGGGGGAGAGGCAAAGAGAGAGAAGAAGATACAGAATCTGTATCAGGCTCTAAGCTCTCACCACAGAGCCCAATGTGAGACTTGAAGCTAACAGCAGTGGGATCATGACCTGAGTAGAAGTTGACTCCTTAACTTACTGAGCCACCCAGGCACCTGTGACTCATCTCATTTCAAATTCATGCTCATTTCAATTGGAGTTTTAATGCTGTCAGGTGGACTTCATTTCCTTAGTCTGTTTTATTTTCTCCAGTATCCTCACCCTTTTCTCAAGCCTCATGTCGTTTCTCATCCTTAATCTCTTCTGATAATCTTAACTAATGTTACACTGAGATCACAGAAGCAATTTGAAGAGATTATTCCCAGTGCCCTACCACCACATCTACCACCCCATTTGCAGGGAAAGCCATATATTTGACTTTCCCTGTCCTTAATGTGGACCAGCACACTATGCTCTTATGCATATACAATTCGTTGATATTCAATAGATACAGGTTCCTCATCCAGGCAATTGACCCTTGTCTCTGTTATATCATTAAATTTTCCCTCTTCACTGGGATGTCTCCAGTGCTATAATTTCTTTTATTAAAAAATAATGAAAGACATCATTAGGCAAATAGGTCACTGAAAGAGAATAAAGAGCCCAGAAATATACCTACATAAATATTATCAACTAATTTTGGACAAAGAAGCAAATACAATACAATAGATCTTTTTAAAAGTCTTTTCAACAAATGATGCGGGGCATTTGGGCATCCACATGCAAAAAAAATAAATTTAGACACACACTTTACACAATAATTAAGTCAGTATATCATAGATCTAAATGTAAAATGCAAAATTATCAGACTCTTAGAAGATAACAGAAGAAAATCCAGATGCTCTTGGGCTTGGTGATGACTTTTTAGGTAGAACATCAAAAGTAAAATTCCTGAAAGAAAGAATGAATAATCTGGATCTCATTAAAATTTAAAACTCCTCAAAGACAGTGTCAAGAGAATAAGAAGCAGAGCCCCAGACTGGGAGAAAATATTTGCAGAAGACACATCTCATAAAAGACTGTTACCCAAAATATACAAAGAAGTCTTAAAACTCAACAATAAGCAAACAAGCGATCTGATTTTTAAAAATGGACCACAGTCATTTGTTAGTAGTTACCTCACCAAAGAAGGTATACATATTGCAAATAAAGATATAGAAAGATGCTCCATGTCTTATGTCTTCAGGGCAATTGAAACTAAAACAATAATGAGTTATCCCTACACACATATTAGTATGACCAAAATCCAAAGCACTGATGACACCAAATGCTAGTGAGGATGTAGGGAAACATGAACTCTCATTCACTGCTGGTTGGAATGCAAAATGTTGCAGCCACTTTGGAAGATAGTTTGGTGGTCTCTTATGCACCTAAACATACTTTTACCATAGAATTCCGTAATCCTGGTCCTTGGTATTTATCCAAAGGAGTTGAAAACTTATATCCTTACAAAACCCTGTCCATAGATGTTTATAGTTGTTTCTACATTTGAAGAAAAGATGAAAATGCAGTAAATAATTCTCAGAGCAATAACCATCATAGTATTTCATGACATGGCTAGTGGTGGACACAGAACATTGGACATTGGAGGGAGGAGCAATCAATTAAAATTCCATGATGTATGCATGGAAGATCTCAGAGAAATATCATTCTTTCTGGCTAATGGAAGGCGAGCCCTCTTCTTTAAATTGTTTCCCAGTTTTCCAGACTCCTTTAGTCATAATAATGGACCTCACTAAAGGCAATATGCTGGCATTTGTATACAACTATGATTATTTTTCATTTCTTTTCTAGTAATAGCCCCATATCTCTTCCAAGTTGAGATCTTCATTGGTCCTACATCTGATCGAGTGGCACAAATTTGCATTGTGGTCAGTTAAAAAGAATGACAATAAAATTGTAACCCCAGACTTGTTATTTTGAACCAGAAGGTTCTTACATGAAACATGCAAAAATATTGTCTCCCCCTTTGTGGTGCAATGTCATTGGTAGAGGTGGAGTTTTGTGCAGATGCTGGCCTGGTAGTGGTAGTTATTACTGCAAAGATTTTGTATCCACCCTAAAGAAGTGTATTGTATCGAGTGACTGTGTGTGATAGGTATATTTACTCTAAGTTATAGAAAAATCAGTCACTGCTAACATATCGCATCTTATTATTATTAATAAATAACTTGTAACAAAACATCCTAAGGGACCAAGATAAATTATTAGGCTATATTACCATGGTTTAAAAACCCTGTTTTATTCTTTCGATCCACTGACTTCCCAGAAGATGTAAGACTTTTTTTTATGATCTCAGTTTCAGAATTTATGTTAATCTTTTAAAAATCAGCATAATGTATTGAAAAGAGTATAGCATTTTGACTCAAAAGGCTTTTATCGGTTCTCTGTTCCAGGTTGTATCAGTTATATAATACTGAACAACCCACTTAATAATACTGGACATCAGTTTAATTTTATTTACCATATGATTGTGTAAAATGCAAAATACTCAACAGTTTTGAGTTATTATTATTATAGCAGCCAGGCAATGCACAGTTCTTGTCTTTTTCTATTTGCCCTTTCTCTTTCATTTTCTTTCCTGTGTAGAGATAGCTCCACAGTACTTTTACAACTTGCTTTTTCTAGTTCATCACAAACTTCTCTGGTGAATTGGGATTTTTTACAGTTGGATAGTTAGGATACGGTGTATGATCAGGGACTGCTGAATTACTTAGAGAGTTTCGCATTGTGGAGTTACTCATTATTTCGAGGAAATTTTCTATTTTTAAAATCATTTGGATGTGGTTAAGTGAGAAGGAAGGACCAGGTTAATTATGACGCTCAAAGAGAAGTGGAAAAGATAGGGAGTCAGGGGAGGCAGCAGAGAAAATAAAACATCTTTTGACAGTACAAGAAAAATGTTTCCTGAAGAGGAACTCTGAACTAATGGTATATGTTTATGACTCGATCGCTGTATGCTGCTCCTGTGGAGAAGTGGGCATGGCTGTACCCTGGCTACTGGTGAACTGAGAGGCCAGCACAAGGCCTGAAGCTCTTGCACATTACTACCTCCAGCTCCAAGAGAGCTGCTCTAAGAACAGCTGTAAGAGCAGGGTTTGCAGAGGTCAAGCTTGAGGTAGAGCCTGGAAGTTGCATAAGTCTAATCTGTTCATGAAGTTTACAAATGTTATTTAGTGTCTACTATGTGATAGGGATAGCAGTAGACAAAACACACAAGACTCCTGTCCTCAGGGAGGTTATACTGCGAAGTCTAAGGGCTTTGTGGTGAATAAAAATCTTTACTAGTTTACTGTATTTTCACTCTCCCATTGCCAACTCCTGCCCCTGGATTGTTAAGATATCGATATAACTTGAGCATTGTCATTGAAATTTTATTGATACAGGCTGCCACGTTAGACACACTTTGATGCAGTGGAAAAAGCACCAAACTGGGAATCAGTATGTAGATGTCATCTCATCTGCCACTAGTGAGTTACATGAGCTTCAGCCTATCATAGAGTCCAAAGGAAGAGGTGGGTTTTTCTCACTCTCACTGATCTGTGCTCTATCCGGCAAAGGAGAGGAAGGTCTCTCCTGTTGAATTAACTTCAGCATAAAATCATGCCTGCTTTCATAACTTGCTCTCATTTCTCTGTAGCATGAATGGTGGTCACATACAGGCTTCTGTGGCACACAGACTCTTTTCAGTCAGAACTTCTTGGACTTGTGTCCAGAATGTGCCACTCTGAGAAAAATCTGTCAGAAAATTAAAGCAAATACCTGTTCAATAGTGTCTTCCAGGATAGGCTGTTTTACTATGTTTGGGATCAGGTGTTTTGATTAATCAAAGTATTTTCTGCTTCCTGTAGTAACAGTAAGACTGAACTTGGGTCAAATACGTAAAAATAGTTCAAACTCTGTCAGAGCCTCGTAGATGTCCCCAGTATCTATTTCTCCACCTTCCTTTGTAATTGAACTTACAAATTATAGCTGGGCACATGGCTACTAAAAATCAGGTCAACATTTTCCAATTTCTCTTGCATTTTAGAGTGACTAAGTGACCAAGGTCTGCCCAAAGGGTTGTGATGTGAACAACTTCTGAATAGTGCCTTTAAAGGAAGGGCATATTCTGTTTTATACTACTTCCCCACCCAACACAGCTTCTCCATGCTGGAATGAGGACACGGTAGACCTGGTGGTAAGCCACCTTCGACTACAGACAGGCAACACTCTAGTGGGTTTTAAAGTGACTTTAAAGAAGGATTTAGGGTCTTTAGCTTTGTGGAGCTGCCACACTAGCCTTGAACTATCTTTCAGAACTTGATGTCCTTAAACCTTTGAACTACATGGCTTCTTTGTTTTGACAGCTTTACCTGTATGCCAGTCAATAAAAAAATAAGTGACACAGGTAACAAACAGACATAAAAATGTTACATTATCATTAACTTTCTTTGACATGTTCCAAAGAAGTGTGTGTATGTGTGTGTGTGTGTGTGTGTGTGTGTATGCATATACACACATATATGTACATATATATATATATCAGAATGGGAGTATTTGGGGGATGACCAATAAGTGTGTTTTTTAAAAAATTCATTCCTTTGTTTCTTTTCTCTGGAGTAAAATTTTTAAAAATGATGAAAGGAGAAATATCTGATTGAACATTAAATGCACATGATTTTTATAAATTTTAAATGACAGTTGTGTCATCAATAATAACTTTGTTATAATCCATGATCACAGTAAGTCAAACTGAAATATAGAAGGACTGAAAAGTACATAGAGAATGTGAACATTATTTTGTCGTGGATATTCCGATATTGAATTTTCGTATATTAGACTTTTATTTTCTCAGCAATAATAGTATATATATGCTTGCGTTGGTTGCCAAATTTGTTTTTAAAGACGTTGTGAACAAACAAGAATAGTTAAACCCCTCAATATTAACTAAATAATATCTCGATGAGGATTTTAAAACAATTTGGCTAGCATTTTTTTCCTGCTTAGAAGTGATGTCGCTGTGAAATGTGAAGATAACACTTCATGTGTTACTATTTGTTGTGAAGTGATTTAATAAATGTTTAAACAAGTCATTACCACGTTGACAGCATTTCTTATCATGGAACTGTAATTTTGATATTGATTGTCATACTCGGCTCCCCACCTCCTTCCTCTGGCCTGGAAATGTGAGGACATGACCCTCAGAGAGTGCTAACAGACTGCATGGTTAGTTATGGATGTCTGTCCTAGAGTCTTCCTCTCTTCTGTGTCAAAGAAGGAAAGACAATCAGCTGCACTTGCCACACTGAGGTGGTAGCATGAATGGAAGGGATAAATTGTGTGTAATATATACTCATTTGTATATATTACAAATGAGCACAAGGCTAGCATCTTTAGAGGATAATGGTTTTGCTCATATACAGGTAATTTCAAAAAATAAAAAAAAAAAGCAGCAGCCAAGCACTCTTTCTCACCTTGTCTAATAGGTTTCAAATGTACAATGAAAGAATAAGTGTAGTTTAACCTTCTGGCTCCTCTGAGTGAAGGCCACCATCTTACCTTTGTGAATAAGTAGAGTTAAATTAGATCTGTGACATTCATTCCTCCTTAATAATTATTGAGCACCTACTATGTGCCAGATAAATCAAGAGCTAAAGCAGCGCAATTTTTGTTCTCTTGAAGCTTACAATTAAGTGGTGGATCTGCATCTCTGCTTTCAGATTTCCATGTTGTATGCTTTTGCTGAGTGAGTTTCCACTCCCCTATCATCCTCAGACTGCTCTACCAAGACCTCTTCCTCATGAGTTTCACTAGTGACAAAAGAAGCTGTGACCTGAGAATGGTGTGCTGTCTTTAGTTAAACAATCTTAGTGATAGAAGGTCTCCTAGTTTATCAGTTTATCTGCATACCTTTTCTTGAAGAAAGACTTCTAAATGGATGATCATTTAGTTCTGGCTCTAAAACCAGAACTTAAAAGGGTACAATCCAGTTTTTATCAAATTTCTTGGAAAATAAGTTCAGTATTTTACAATTTATTTATATGGTCCTAAAAGGAAATGAAGTCAGTATAGCACAATCTGACCTCAGTGGACCCATGTTTAATCTGAGTGATTACTTATTTCTTACTAAATTCTGACAATTTAAGGGAATATTTCAACAACTTGTTTTTCTCAGGGACAAGATTTTCAGACACAGATTTTCACTATCTACCTTTTTTTCTCCTATTGAAAATAATACAGTTGCTCATCTCAAGATTTCTGTCATTTCCCTCACTTTCTCTGTAACTATGAGACTGCATATTAAATAATCTTTTCTATGTCACTGATATCTTTCCCACTAGAGTGTTTCTATGATAGCTTGGACTTTTTCTGCATTATCTTTGAGTAACAAGTAAACCCATGGCTTTTTCTTATTTAGTCCTAGAAAACAGTTAATACCTAAAATACCCTTCTTAACCAGGGGTGATTTTGTCCCCCTAGGGGTCATTTGACAATATGTTGAGGACGTATTTGGTTGTCACAGCTGAAAGAGGAGCTGTGACTGGTACCCCATGAATAGAGGCCAAATGCACTTGCTGATAATCTTCCAGTGCACAAGCCATCACCTTAAGACAGAGAATTATTTGCTCTAAAATGTCAATAGTGTTGAGCTTGAGATAATTTGATTTAAAGCAATTCAAATAGTTATTTATTTTTATTAAGATATTCTCAAGGATTTCTTCTACATCTCCTTTTATGTCTAGTTAGAGAAGCTTCTGGTAATGGAAATATTTTAATATCCTTTCTTCACTAATCTGTTTTTTTCTAAACACTGGAATATTTGCCTGTAGTAGGCACGCTAGGTAATATAAAGATCAATAAATCCTTGTTTCTGGTTTTCTAGTAAAAATCAGTACCTGTGAGTTAAGATAATTATAATGAAAGTAAAACTGATGAATTATGTCAGATCAGACAGAAAGTAGCAGAGGAAGTTGGAAGATTTGGTTATTGCTGGCTTGAGGGATGTGGATGATATAATGGGTAGGTAGCATTGGAACTGGGTTTTAGTGGTGACTGAAACATGCTGAGGTGAGGGAACACGTGGGAAGTAACAGAGGGAGAAAGCACATGGAACCCAGGCAGGTTCAGGGGACCATCAGTAGTGGCCAAGCTTGGCTTGAGGTTGAGCACGTAAAGAGATGTGATTAGGAAGTTCTCCGCTCCTTATCCATGTGTTAATGGTGTAGGCCAAATTGTTGTTTGTTTTGAAAATATGCCTATCAGGATCATTATAGCAATTTTTACTTTTCTGAGCAAAAATTGTGTCAAACTTTCATATTATATATTGAACAAATCAGAATTTTTCATTACAAGGTGAGCTTATTTACATTGTGCTGAATTTCCTTCCATGGTATTTTTCTTGCTTTTCCACCAGCTGATATTTGTCATAATCAGTAAGCACAAGCTCTATTTTTTCTTGAGTCTGAAAATTCACCTTGAATATGCACATTCTCACCACTTCTTGGGTCACAGTAACCCAAAATGCACAATTCAGAAGAAGTTTCAGTGATTTACTCCTACCGTGTCAGATGAAAATAAATTCTAGCCTGAGATAGTAAGATTTGCTATAAAACATCTTTGGAAATAGCCATCAAAATGTGGTATTAGAATGGAGGGGCAGTGGAAAGTCACCTTTCCTCTTGTGGCCTGGGAGGTTCATCAAATTCACCCACCCTGGGGCTTATTTAAACAGCTGATTCCTAGACCTCTCTCAATATTGAATAGCTTGAGTCAGAATGGGGAAGGAACTGAGGAAATCTTTTTTTCATTTTTTCTTCTTACAAGTACCTTAGGTAATACTTGTGAAACTAAAGTTTAAAAACCATGGTTCTAGAAGATGAAAGAGTCAGACTTCTCAGGCTATGGCTAAATATGTAGTGAATGTTAAAAGTATAACCAGATATGTGGCTTTGTGGGGATAAGTGAGGCTGAGGACACTGACTGAACTATGTATACAAAAAGCATGGAGATGGGAGAAACTATAGAATAAAGTGAAAATTTGTTTGTTGATGTTCAGCATTACCAATGGAGAATTATAGTTAAAAAGTAAATGTATTTATTTTTGTAAAAGTAGAGATTTACATGCCTAATAATTAATTACCAGCTTGATTTTGAGGATTTACCTGCACATGATTATAAAAATGCCTTGGTTGTTTCTGGTTTTGGTTTTTGTTTTTTTTGTTTTTTGGGTTTTTTTTTTGATTCTCAGAACAAGGAAAGTTGAGGATACAAATGCTACTTTTTCCTTTTGTTGAACTAATTAAAAATATTAAGAAACCATATTCATTTTCTTATAGATTCCACCTACATTTGATTCCACTCTAATGATACAATGATTAAAGGTAGTGATACCTTGAATAGATTTTTTCTGTTTTTCCTATTATTATTATATATGCATAAATTTCATAAATACTTACCTTATTTTGTAGACTATAAATATTTTCCCATTGACTTGGGTATTATATTTATGTTTTATTCTGTAATCCTTTTTTTAAAAGTTTATTTATGGTGGGGGGGGGTTACTAAGAGAGAAGGAGAGTGAGAATCCCAAGCAGGCTCTGCTCTGTCAGCACAGAGCCAGACATGGAACTCAGGAACCATGAAATCATGACCTGAACCCAAATCAACAGTGGGATGTTTAACTGATGGAACCACCGGGGACCCCTATTCTGTAATCTAGTATCGCATGCGTGCACTAAACGGGCCTGTGATTGTCAACCCTAAAGGGGCTATATTTACATGATTCCTCTCACATATAAATGACTTTTTTTTAATTTTTAAAAAATGTTTTATTTTATTTTTTTGAGAGAGAGAGAGAAAGAGAGACAGTGCAAATAGGGCAGAGAGTGAGGCCGACCCAGAATCTGAAGCAGGGTCCAGCTCCAAGCTCTCAGCACAGAGCCTGGTATGGAGCTCAAACTCAAGAACCATGAGATCATGACCTGAGCTGTAGTCAGATGCTTAACTGACTGAGCCACCCAGGTGCCCCATAAATGAGTTCTCAATAAATATTTTTGTAAGATGAGCATGGTTCTTTGTATACCTGGTTAAAAGAATCACATTCATTTGCAGTCTGACATTTATGGCCTTTATAACATCATCATTCCTTAGCACAGTTATTTTTTCCTCTGTAAAATCAAAGAGCTGATGCTGATACCAATGCCATCTGACTGTGTTGACATGATTCTATGTAGTAATTATGTAAAGCACTTAGCCTGGGAGGTGCCCAATAACTATCATTCCTGTCTTTGCTTGCTTATGTAATAGAATTGACTAAAATAATTCCTTTCCTCTACCTTGTACAAGTTAACAGTATGGATTACTTTGACTTAATGTGGAAGATTGGTGTACTTCTCTCTGTATTCAGTGTTTCCCTCTGTGGACCCCCTTCTAGAGGAGGTTTACATAGCCCTGCCCTGTTTGACTTAGGCATTGCCCTATAATGAGCAGTAGCAAATGAAATCCAGTACAAGTGATGAGCCACTTCCTAGCAGACGTTTCAGAGCTAGCGCATGACTCACAGTGTTCTTTCTTCCCTTTGCCTCAAGGACAGGCAATGCTTCATTCACAACTGCTCCATCAGCCTATGTCCAGGGAGAACACTTTCTGAACCTAGAGCAGAGATAAAGCTGACCCACAGTGAACACAAGTCATGAATGAGAAATAAATACTTGTTGTTGGAAACCACAGAGATTTTGTGGTCCTTTTATGTAGCAGAAATAATCCCCACAAGGAATTTTGTGAGAAATAAATAGCAAGGAATACTTGATCAGAGCTTATTTGAAGTACTACCTTACATCTCAAGCTCTCCCCAGCCATTGAAGTAGGTCATATGAGTCCCGTTAGCCTTTCAAGTCTTGTCTGGCTTCTCTCTTGACATCCTGTCGTAGCCAGCTCTAAGATATTATAAGTTGTTTGAGGAATATGTGCTCCTTTGTAATCTCCACATATATGGTATATGCCAAACAACTTCTGCAAACATAACTGTAGAGTGTTGAGTAAATATTTTTTACATTCAAATGTAAAGCAAGTTTTGGTGGGTCAGTATACCAATGGTAAATGGGTACTGCTGGAAGTGAACATAAACAGGAATGAGAAAGTTGCACTTAATTTACAGGCCCAAACGTTTGTGGGCAGTGCTGTTCCTAAAGCCCAGGAGAAATCATCCTATGTAATTCTACCAACAGTGCCAGGTTCAGTTGCTCTTTTAAGGGAAAAACATTTTTATAATTTTAGCATTTTCTGAATTGTTCCTTCAGTGAGTCATAGAATTTACCCTAAGGCATTTGGGCTATGGCACTAGAATTCTTCTGAGAATTTAAAGAAAATGAGAGAATTCTGAGCCCATATCCTTATAAACAAGATGTCCCTGTTCTATTTTAATTAGAAATATCAGTTTGAAACAAAAAGGCTCATTAAGAAATATTTATCAGGGCACCTGGGTGGCTCAGTCAGTTAAGCGTCTGACTTCAGCTCAGATCATGATCTCATGGTTCATGGGTTCGAGCCTTGCATCGGGCTCTGTCCTGACAGCTCAGAGTCTGGAGCCTGCTTCAGATTCTGTGTCTCCCTCTCTCTCTTTGCCCCTCTCCTGCTCATACTCTGTCTCTCTCTCTTTCAAAAATAAATAAACATTAAGAAAATTTTAAAAATAGAATGAAGCTGTCTATAGTATTTTAAAAAAAGAAATATTTATCAGCTTTTTAGATGAGCTGCTTTTGTTACTTTTAGAACAAATGTCATAAAAATAGTCAAAATTTTGCAGAATTACACTAAACCAGCACAATGGATTAGAGCACTTTTTGCCTGTTTCTTTTCCTAAAGCAAGGGTTTTCTCTAGGCATCAGTACCTCTTAACCATTACTCTGTTATCATTAAGTGTGGTTGGACTTAAGAATACTCAGATATTTGTTAGATTTTTATGAGAAAGTACATGGACAAATGGATATATTGCAAGCTCATTTGGCAGATATTGAATACTATTCTAACTGGATATACTGTTGAAGGTTTGTCTTTTACTGTTTATTTATGTAGATTAGATTCTGACTCTGTATTAGATACCGTGAACATTGCATGTCACCATAGTGAAAGAACAGCTTTTTCTGGAGCATATATTCAGATTTTGTCATTTGTGGTAAAATCACTTGAGAGCTTTTTTCAGTTCAAAAAGTTTATCTTAAAGTGGAATTATAACAAAATAACAGTGAAACAAACAAACAATAAACCATCAATTTTCTATTAAGCAAACCAGAAAAACTTGGGTGCATAAAGGTATTAGTAATCTAAATTACTAAACTAAAGTCAGCTGTACTGGTTTTTGGATATTGAAACTGCAAGCAAACAAAACGCTAAAGCAGCAGCAGTACGAACAAGAGAAACTAAAATAAGTTTTTGGATAATGTTTTAAGAGGAAGATTCTCGTATTGAGGAGACTTGAGCTGTTTGGTCTGAATATCTCTCCCTTGTATTTGCTAAAAGTGACATTTTACAATATTATGAATTCTCTCCTGTAACCATCTAATTTTTTAAGAATGGCTATCCTATTTAGTAAATCTTAAATTCTCCTATAGATTAGGATGTCAGACTTACACTTATGTACAACAGTTGCTAAAGGCTGTCTGCTTTATAGTATTGAGAAGAACTCAGTTGCCATGTTTAGACTTAGCAGAAAAAAAAAATTCCTGACAATGAATGATATTTGCTATGTTTAAGAAGGAGAGGTGCAGCTGTGCCATATTAAAAAATTTTTTTTGTTCGTGTTTCTTTATTTCTGAGAGACAGAGAGACAGAGCATGAGTGGGGGAGCATCAGAGAGAAAAGGAGACACAGAATTTGAAGCAGGCTCCAGGCTCTGAGCTGTCAGGGCTCAAACCTATGAACTGTGAGATCATGACGTGAGCCAAAGTCGGACCCTTAACTGGCTGAGCCACATAGGCACTCTGTGGCTGTGCCATATTGAGGGAGTATCATAAGTACCATGATACTGATATTTCACTTTCACTGCATTTTTGCTACTTTTTAATTTCCCACTTTTCTTGAAGGGAGGTTGAATTATGCTGGGTATAATTTATGTTATATTCCAGTTTTAAGATAATTCATTTACTTCTTATATGCATATTTTTATTTAATAAATTTTTAATTGAAGTGTAACTTGCTGCAAAGTGCAGATATCAAAAATACAGAAATTTATGAATTGTCACTAAGTAGACACACCATGGAACTGCCACACAGGCTAAGAAATAAAGTATTACCATAGTCATATTTGTCTCTTCTTTCAGAGGTAACCAAGTGTCTGATTTCAAGTATTATAAGATTTTTCCTGTCTTGAACTAACATATACAGGAATTTTTGAACAATATTATGTTTGCAAAATTCATGCATGCTGTAGTGTATAATTGGTGTGTTTCCACTTTGAGCCATTGTTAATGGTGCCATACATATTCTCTAACATGTCTTTCAGAACAGCAGTGTATGCATTTAGTTAGAATGTACATAGGAAAAACAAAAAGGAAAAAAAATAATGTATATAGGAGTGGAATTGGTATGTTATTGATTATATGTATGTTTAGTTTTAGTAGAAAGTGCTAAGTAGTTCTCCAAAATAGTTGAACCAACCTACATTTCCAAAATAAATATATAAGTTCCAATTGCTCCATATCCTTAGCAACAGTGGTTACTGTCAATTCTTTTAACTTTTTTGCTGGTGTCAAATGGCATCTGATGGTGGTAAATTTGAATTTCTCTGATGATTGATGAGAATGAGTACCCTTTCCTATTTGGGTATCATATTTTGTGAAGTGTATATTTCCCATTTTTAAATTGAGTTTGTAATTTTTAATGTTTATTTTGAGAGAGAGAGAGGGAGAGAGAATGAATGAATGAATGAGTGAATGAATGAATGTGAGTGATGGGCAGAAGGAGAGAGAGAATCAATCCCAAGCACGTTCCATGTGTACTATCAAGCCAGAGCCCCACATAGGTCTTGATCCCACAAATAAAATATCATTACCTGAGCTGATAAAAAATCTGATGCTTAACTGATTGACCATCCAGGTGCTCCAAGTTGTTTGTATTTTTATATTAAGTTTTAGATGATTTCATTTCTTCTGTATTTAGGCCCTTTGCCATTTATATATATTACAAATGTTTTTGCCTGTTTTGTGGCTTGCTTTTTTATTCTCAGTGGTATATTTTGTTTTAAAATTTAAAAAAATGTTTAATGCTTATTCATTTTTGAGAGAGACAAAGACACAGTGTGAGCAGCGGTGGGGCAGAGAGAGGGAGACACAGAATCCAAAGCAGGCTCCAGGCTCTGAGCTGCCAACACAGAGCCCAATGTGGGGCTCAAACTCTCTAACCGCAAGATCATGACCAGAGCTGAAGTTGGACACTTAACTGACTGAGCCATCCAGGTGCCCCGATTTAAAAAGTCAGAAGTGGGCCCAAAAGTCTACAGCCAACTAATCTTGGACAAAGCAGGAAAGAGTATCCAGTGGAAAAAAGACAGCCTCTCTAACAGATTGCGTTGGGAGAACTGGACAGCAACATGCAGAAGAATGAAACTAGATCATTTTCTCACACCACGCACAAAAATAAACTCAAAATGGATAAAGGACCTGAACGTGAGACAAGAAACTATCAACACCCTAGAGGAGAAAGCAGGAAACAACCTCTTTGACCTCCACCGCAGCAACTTCTTACTTGACACATCCCCCAAAACAAGGGAATCAAGAGCAAAAATAAACGATTGGGACCTCATCAAGATCAAAAGCTTCTGCACAGCAAAGGAAACAACCCACAAAACTAATAGGCAACCAACGGGATGGGAAAAGATAGTTGCAAATGACATATCAGATAAAGGGTTAATATCCAAAATCTATAAGGAACTCACCAAACTCCACACCCGAAAAACAAACAACCCAGTGAAGAAATGGGCAGAAGATATGAACGGACACTTCTCCAAAGAGGACATCCAGATGGTCAACAGACACATGAAACGATGCTCAACATCTCTCCTCATCAGGGAAATACAAATGAAAGCCACGCTGAGATACCACCTCACGCCAGTCAGAGTGGCTAAAATGAGTAAATCAGAGAACTCTAGATGCTGGTGAGGATGTGGAGAAACGGGCACCCTCCTACGCTGTTGGTGGGAATGTAAACTGGTGCAGCCCCTCTGGAAAACAGTGTGGAGGTTCCTCAGCCAACTAACAATAGATCTCCCCTATGACCCAGCAATAGCACTGCGAGGAATTTACCCAAGGGATACAGAAATGCTGAGGCATAGGAGCACATGTACCCCAGTGTTCATAACAGCCCTCTCAACAATAGCCAAAACATGGAAAGAGCCTAAGTGTCCATCAATGGACGAATGGATCAAGAAGATGTGGTTTATCTATACCATGGAATACTACATGGCAATGAGAAAGAATGAAATCTGGCCATGTGTAGCAACATGGATGGACCTTGAGGGTGTTATGCTGAGCGAAATAAGTCAGGCAGAGAAGGACAAATATCATATGTTTGCACGTATAGGAGGATTAGGAGGAACTTGACGGAGGACTATGGGGGAGAAGGAGGGGGGAAATGGTGGGGGAAAGGGAGAGAGGCAAACCATGAGAGACTCTTGAATGCTGAGAAACAAACTGAGAACTGATGGATGTGGGGGGGAGGGGGGAGATGGGCATGGAGGAGGGCATTTGTGGGGATGAGCACTGCGTGTTCTATGGAAACCAATTTGACAATAAACTATTTGTAAAAAAAATTTTTAACGTAGATCCATTTCTGTATCTCTTTTTTATTATGATTAAGGGCTTTTTCAGCCCCTTTTAAGAAATCTTTATTTAAAGTGATGAAGATATTCTATGTATTTTCTAGATTCTTGACTGTGTTTTGCCTTTCACATTTGGATCCATGGTTTAGAAATAATCATTCATGTAATAAGAGACCAAGAATTACTTTGTTCTTATATAGATATCCTATCATATCCGTATTAATCATTGAGAATATTCTTTCTCTACTACTTTGTATTGCCTCTTTGTCATGAGTCGTGTGCTTATATTTGTGAGTCGACTTATAGACTCTTTACTCTGTTCTAATGGTCTGATTGTCTCCCCTTCCATCAGCACAACTTAATTACTTAACTTATTTACTATCAACTGCCTTAATTAATGTATTTTAATATGTCTTGAGATCTGCTAGTAAGCCATGCTGATATATTTTACTATCATAAAATTTCAGAGTTCCTGGTGAAACTTTATATAAAGTCAGAACTTTATAAAATGCTATATTCATCTTAAATTTCACCATGACATAATTTTTCTTACCTGTGTAACAGAAGATTTCTCAGTTATAATCTATTTCATAAGTATATTATAAGTAATGTTTATTTTTAAAAGCACTACCTAAATACTACTGCTGCTGCTGCTGCTACTACTACTACTACTACTACTAGTATTACTACTACTGCTACTACTACTATTATTCCTGCTGCTACTGCTGCTGCTACTACTTGTACTATGACCTCTGTTACTAATATCCTGGTGAAAAAGGGCTTTATGAACACTTTAAAGGAAAAATAATGCAAGGAATTTAGCCACATTCCTAAATGTGTCAATACATTTTTCATTCAAAATAGAGCTAAAAATATCTACTGCACAGGAGTCCATCTGAATGTTTTTTCATTCCTACTTAATGTATATTCTATGAAAGTACTTACTGAACATCCATAAATAGTATGTAGGATTTATTTGTCAGTTTAATAGGTATATTTTAACAGTATCTTGGGTTTGTGACCAAAATCTCAACTAGCTATTTTTGTTTGATCAAAGTGTAGAGAAAAAAAAGTTCATTATGTTCCTTCTAGCTCTTTAAAAGAGTTCACCCTTCCTTGTGCATGGTTTCTCTGTATAACACTTTGTGAAATTGTAAAGCTTTTACTGTCACCTCTAAATATCATTACACCTTAGAGAATCTGCAGAGTTATGTAACACTGTGATTAAACAGAATCACACCCTTTTGATAGCACAGACTTCGAATTTTGCTGATGTAGAATATGCAGAATCCCAAGATATCCAGCTGTCTTACCTAAAGTTTATAGGAAGGAAGAAAGATGAACCGACTGAGGAGATATTAAGAAAAACCTCTCTGGAAGTACAAATGAGGAAGAATGGACAAAAATAAATCAGGCTTCCAGAGCTTCACTTATAGCCTTCTTCATCAATAATATTTTCTTTCATTCTTGGCTTACTGCCATGAAGGAATTCAGAACTTGAATGCAAATTGATTATTAAAAAAGATAAAGTTAATGTGGAAATGAGGAAGGTAATTAAAAAAGAACAAGAGTATTTCTAATCCCTGAGATTTTCAGAGGAGTGAAGTAAACCAGATTTGTAGATCATATGGTGCTACAGTGAAAAAAATACACAGCAGAAAAGTTATTCTTTGTTTCAGGGATAAAAATGTTATGTTTTTCATAGTTGACATCTCTGTCACACTCAGGTTACTGAAGCAAACACCCAATGAAAGGAGTTAACATTACCAATGAAAAGAGTTAGCAACAGTGCTCAGCTATTTAAACAATACAAGAGACATCACTTATACAGGTCAATTACAATTTCCAATAATTAAAAACAAGAAGAAAAATGTTCATAGTCTCACATGACACTGTCTAATTTGGTGACTTTCACACATTTCAAAACTGAGACTTGAGGGTGAGTGCAAAGAGTATGTAGGCCTGGCTGACACATCCAGAGTTCCTGTGAATGCTGCTGGAGAAGTCACTAACCTTCATCCTGAGCTGACACCCCACTTCCGTAGAGCAAGCTCACCTTCTACCCGCGCCTCAGAAAACTCGCCTGTCAGGATTATGTCTGTGTTGCTCAATACTGGTTTTATTTCACTCTGGAGAGTCAGAGTATTTAATGAATAATTATTTGCCACTATTTTTTAATTCCATTTTCAAGTTTCTACTTCTACTTCCTCAGCTTGGATTTACTTTCATAAGTCCTCTGCTAATTATGTAGGCTATCAGATGCTCTAACAAGGCAGGCAGTGACAGCTCTGCTCCCAGTTAAGGTGAACTCTTCAAAAATGTTATTCTTCAAGAACTCAGAACTGCTGCAACTCAATGTTTCAGTCCTATAAGTATGGACTTATGGGAAAAATATCATGAACCAATGTTTCTATTTAGAGTTGATCTTCATTATTTATGTTATTTCTGTGTGTACGTGTGTGTACATATTTTTCATGTATGTATTTTATTGCTCATGAAGCAATCAACTCATTCAGCCATTCGCTGTGTCCAGCACCATGGAGGTGAGGGATAGTTATATCTGAATGAGCTCAGTTCGACACATTACCAAAGCTTGGCTAAGAAATCACACTGTGTTTTGTTTTGTTTTGTTTTTTCCTCATTCATTTGCAAGAAGTGTCCTTGTTACCTACTTTTTATCCTTCAACCTGACCTGACTATTTTGTAAAGGTCATTTAAATGTCTCATGCACTATATTTCTTTGATAATGCTGTTGTTTTGTACCTTCTGTCATTGGCAATCTGTGATTCCTATTAATTATCTCAGAAGTATGAATTCACCCATGATGGGGGAAGGGAGTCACTTTTGTAGCATGTGCTTCCCATGTTTATGTGAAACCTCCTATGGATTCAGTTAACTTTAAATTTTTATTCCTAAAATCAGAAAAGTGGTGATTTCCTTGTATTTATGATTTATGAAAAGCCTAAGACCACAAACTAAGATTTAAATGACTACTGTGTTTTAGGCCCTCTCGTGACGTGTGATATATGTAACTGACTAAAGATGTATATTTCTATCTTTCAATACATCGTTTTACTGTATCATTGAATAACTTAGAAAACTGAAGCTCAGAAATGGAAAATTATTTCTCTAAAGCCACACATTGAGTAATTGTTTAGTATAGAGTTCTGATGCCAGCCTGCCTTTGAACTTTGCTTCACCAGCACCGGCAGCTGATATTTGAATGCTTAATATATCTTAAGCCCTGTGTCAAGAGCTACTTTATTTTATTCAGTCTTCATAGCTGTGTGGATGTGTAATTCCCATTATATACATTTATAATGAGGCAAAACCCAAACCAACTTCATGTTTCAAGGGTTTAAGAGACTTATACAAACTTACTGGCAAGAAGCACTTCAAGATTCAGACTTAGGTTCCTATGAGGCCACGGCCCAGATTCTTTCTCACTGTGCTAGAGGACTCCCCATTAGTCATCAGAAAGTGAGAAGTTCTCCAAATGGATTTGGGATTCTAGGCAATGGTTCTCAGCCTGGGCCTCACACTAGAATCATCCGAGGTGTGGGCTCCACAGATCAATTAAATTAGAATCTTTTAGGGGAGGAGCTGAGTATATTTTTGGAAGTCCTTGGGACCTATAATAATGTGCATCCAGGCTGAGAACCGTTACTTTGGTTGTAGTTAAGTCTTGTTTCATTTTCCTTCTCCTTTGCCATTAGTTGGTGAGCTCTGTCTTTAGGCCCAGGCCTGTTCTGGTTCCAGTGCCAACCATGATACAGGCAAGGGCCTCAACCTAGTATCCACGGTGACTTAGGTACATTTACAGGTGAGTTAAAAGTGATTTAAAAAAAAAAAATCTGGTCCTTACTGGTTTAAGCAAAATACTGTTTATTGGCTCTTGCAAGCTTTCTGGTATGAAACGCAGCTTAAATTTGGGGTGCAGACAGTGTCACATGGACTCATCTCTGCATTTCACTTCCTCCAGAGGGGCACAGTCTTAGGATTATTATCAATGCCCTACTTCAGTAAAAGAAATGGTCCCAGTAGCTGAAATGTAATCCCTAGAATTCAGCCTGTTGGGCTCCGATTGGCCTCACTAGAGTTCTATGTCTGTTTCTGCAGCATACTCTGTAGATAAGGTATTCTCTGCATGGGGACTGGCTTATCTTAGGCCACCAGTTCTATTTCTGCAAATGGAAGGGTGAATCAGCTTTAAACTTGGTAGGGAGATGGGAATAGGGAGAAGTTCTAACAAAACAAAACAAGAAGATTAACATACACTTGCCCTTAGAAAGGAACAGAACCCTTTCAAGCCTGTCTTCAGTTTGCGTATTATATTTACCTGAGGAATTTAAAAAATATACCCAGCCCTCCCACCAAGAGATTCTGGCTGAGCTCTAGGTGTTCACCTAGCCTTGAACAGCACCATCTCCTTTTGTTTCCTGTCCACTATCCATCTTCTTTCTGGGACTGACCTGCAACAATGAAATCCACCTTACTTAGCTAAAAACTTAGTTCTTTAAATGTTGTTAGCTCTTTCTTAGGAAAAACAAAACAAAGAAACATACTGTATTAAATTATCTTTTGAAAGTAATTTGTGACAAACATAACAACCAACCCAAGTCACTCTGGCCCATCTGTCTACCAGATTTAGAAACCAGTTTCTCAGTAAGATTTTGGTTAAATCCTTCCAGCTTTCTAGGCCTCCAGTTGCCTATCTGTAAAATAGCAAAATGTTGCTCTACGATTCTAAAGTTTCTTCCAGCTATAAAGTTCTATAGATTTATTCTAATTTCATTCTAGTTAGTCTTTTTTCTTTTCTAATAATTAAAACGTACCTAATGAAATTTAAGCGACAAGAAGTTTTCCTATTATTGTTCAGGTTTTCACCGTTGTCCTCATGAAATTATTAATTGTGTCATGGTTATTCTTAGAAATTTCCTGTTTTGTGATAAATTATATGGTCACTATAGAGGCCGTGTTATTTGAGAAGACATGATGCCATCTTGCTTTCACTACTGACAGTTAATATTTGTCAAGCAGTTACCATGTGCTAGACCTTGTTGTGAGTACTTTAGATCTTTTAATTTACTTAATCCTGACAACAACCCTAAGAGCCAGGCACTATTATCAGCACCATTTTATAGACAAGAGGAATGAACTTCAGAGACATTAAGAAACTTGCTAAAGATCACAGAGCAAATAAATGATAGAATGCTATTCTCTCTTGCTTCTCACATTTAATATGTTTATTAACTTAATTTAAACAAAAATAGCAAGAATGGAAACACTAAATTAGAATACTTATCAAAGCTTTAGAACCCAAATAATATCTATCATCACCAATAATAACCAAAATTGCAATCTAGAAGATGCCAATTATGAAAAGCTTGTGTAGGCAAAGTCCTATAAACAATAAATAGTACAGGGAAATTTATGATATCACACATGTAATGTATTTCCTGGGGAAAAGAAATTCATAATATTAGCTCTCTCACCCCAAATACATAGTTTTAGTGATAAATTAGATCTTTTAGCATATATATATCCTTGAGATATATCACATTTGATTATATATAGTATATACTAATCCAATTTTATCATTAAGCTGTATAGAGTTTAATGATAAACTATATATATGTACACTCTATGATAGTGTATGCTAATATATATACATTATCATAGAGTGTGTATATATAAATATATATATCAGATAGTAATTCTGGCATAAGATGTGCCATACAAGTGCATTATGTATAAATATACCATTTATATATATTATATATATTGTGTATATGTCTATGTACATATATAGGTACATGTATATATAGAGAATACATATATGGAACATCTTGTATCAAAATTTATGTAATAAACATGAGCTATATGTATATTTAACAAAGTCTGTATTTTCCCCGTTTTTGAGTTGATTTGCAGACTTCTTTTTTCTTTATTTCTTGCTTAAAGAAATAGGTATGAAAATGTTTCAGTTACTATAATATTATGATTTTGTTGTAATTTTTTACTTTTTTGATTTATGTATTTGTTTTCTCTTAGTTGTCCTGAAGTTACACTGCTAAAAATTAATAGAATTGTAGATAGATAAATGTCTTAGGAAACTGTTTTTTCAATCTTATTTTTAAAGATTACTGTGTGACAAACTTGTCTGATTCTAAGTATTGCCTAGGGATTCCCAATCAAAATCTACTGCTTTGGCTTTCTAGAGGAAAGGCCTAGTAATTGCTACTTTTGACAAGAATCACAGATGAATCTTAAGATCAAGGTCTTAAGAACATGAATGTCTGGGAAGCACTGTTACAGACTAGGAATGATTTTTGTTTTATTGACTTGAAAACAAAGTCTGACAGAAACCTTGTTTACAAGGATATTGGATAAAATTTGAAATTGCACAATAAAATTGATATAGAATGTTGTAAAATAAATTTTTTGTACTCGCAAATATTTATATTTGAATTCTGTGAGTAGATTTATGTTTGGGGGGAATGAATTTACTAAAAATAAACTTGAAAATCAAGTTGAAATAAACTTGAATATCAACTTGAATTTCCCAGAATGCATTAGTTCCTTTTTGATAACTTAAATTTGTTGGCATTAATTCTCATGGTAAGAAATACTGTCATGTATGTTTTTCTCTAATGATTTAAATGAAAATGACTAGAACTATATTTATTTACCTACTTTTTTAGTTTTTCTAACATTAAATATGAAAATATACATTCACTTTCATTAAACTTGTTAGAAAACAATTTGGAGCATCTTTGTATATTTTAACAACACAAATTATTTTGTTATTGATGTGATTCTCTAAAACTGTAAATTTTGCCACTTTTGCCACAAAGTTACAAGTCTGTCACATTTCCCAGTGATTGACAGAGAGCCCTTGATTTAGGCCAGCTGTTGGAGTGCTGTGCACTTACTGCTAAAGCTTTCTGGAGGCCTTGGCTATCACATTTTCATCGAATGTGAATTCCTTTTTGTACGTGTACATATTGTACAGAGAACAGAAGAGCTCACAGCAGCCCCTAAACGGCATCTGTTCTTTATAGTGAGATGAAGAAGCTGCAGAAGGTTTGTAGAAACTTGCTGAAGCTTGTTGTCACTTAGCAGGAAGTGTTTAGAAGTTTGCGAAGAACAGAATTACAATTTGTCAAATGTTGCAAACTTCACAGTGAGCACACAATGTCTGATTTCACCGTTGCTCTAAATAGGATTGCATTTTCTGTTTCAAAATGACCAACTTTCTTTTTTGGTAAAATACTAACAATTCTAGCACAGGAATTCGCAGTCACTCAGGTGAGACACATTCTTCCTTAACTTTTACCTTTTTTTGGTGTGGTGGGTGTTGGAGGCGGGAAGAGGTGGAGAGAGTGGGGCGGTGTGGGGGGAGGGAAGGCAATTTTGTAGAAGTCCTGGTGCCTGCCTTGTTGATTGAGATGAAGAAACTTATTTTATTATTGTTATAAACTTTACTTTCAGTCTTAGAAGAGATTATTGAAAGAGCCAGTGAAGTACAGGAGTAAAAGCTTTATCATGTGAATGTGCACATAAGGCCCTTTGTTTAAAGTTCTCCACACCTCCTCAGAATTCACCCTTTGATCATTATATATGCTGAACCAACTAGAATCAGCAACAACTACACTGAATTCTGAAAGTTTAAAATTTTTATTATGGCAACACTTTCTTTTCTCTCATCACGGTGTGATTTCTAACTTCCTTATCAATTTTTCTGTTAATCTATCCACCACCTATTTTTATCTTCCAGCGGGGAAGTGGGGAAGCACTGTCTTTTCTCTTTTCTATGATTTGCTTGATTTGGTTTGGTTAAAGAAAAAGATTGTGTTGCTTTGGTTAAAGAAGAATTCAATAGGTGTTATGAGTGCACCAGAAATAAATGTTACAACACTCTCTAACTCAACCAAATTAGTTAGCACTGTGAGGTAGAAGAAAACTAGGTTACACGTAACTTTTTCCATGATTTAAAAAACCAGGTGCTATAAGGGATTGTTTAAGTCCTGAAGTCTATTTTGTTTCATTTTGTTTTGTTTTTACTTTTTCAGGCTAAGAGTACACATACATGGAATTTAACAGCATGTATATGGAAAGTCACCTGCCAACTAATAAGGCCTCTGGAGTTTGGAAGTCTTTTTCATCTTTATTTTTCCTGTTGGTACATGTTGTCCTTTCAAGAGATCCTGGATGATCTAATAAGTTCTGGGGTTTCTCTTTAACTTAAATTTTATGATTTCCTATTGAAAATAATTGAGGCTTCTCCTGAGGTGAGAAAAACAATTTTTTAAATTGTTTTCAGATCTTATTCTTGGATTAACTCTCAACTGTATATCTCTAAAAGTCCATGCCAGCAGGTTTGGAGAGAGATCCTCTTGCCCTTCAAGAATTTGAGCAAGCAGAATGGAATGTGCTAGAATGTGCTGGGGCTGGTGATTGCAGCACCCTTCTGCTACCTTTTACCCTATTTGCATCCTGTACATCTGAAATGGCACTGGGTTCCTGTGAGGATTTGGAAACAATGTGAGGACTCTGTCATTCATTTACTTGTCATGTTAAGAGACATCCTTTCTAGCAAGGTTTCAAACATACAATGTTGAACTTCGTTTATAACTTTTTCTAAAAGTACTCTTTCTAATTATTTTGAAGAAGAATCTTACGTTTGCAACTTCTTTGAATATCTGATCCTTTGGGAGCTAAACTGGGCCTGCCCTGTTGTTGAGCTAGGGGAAAATGAGAAAGAAGGAAAGGATTTCTGCAGGTCTCTGGCATACTTGTTCTAGAGTGGGTATAAATGGCCATTTGATGAGTTGTTTCAAGGGAACTTTATGAGCACCCAAAGAACTGATGAAGAAACTCCTTAATTCCTCAGGAACATTACCTTCCTTAATGAAAGGAAAACAGTCTGTTGGCCCTTTAATAGTAATCAAGTGAAATGCAGCTACTTCTAGGCTTTTATTTTCAATCACCATTTATAGGAGGCCTCACTTTTTACCATTAAGTCTAACCAGAGACTGTTACAAAGCAGTTTAATTGTAACATGGATCCTCTTTTCCTATAAAGATTTCACTCTAACTCAGGATTACTTTATCAAATAATTTGGAAATCTTATCAATAGTCTATCATAAAAATAAGCTTTTAAGGTACCAACTTTATGTCACTAAGTGAGGAATGTGGAAGTGCACAAATTGTCATTTGTACCGTACACTGCCCACATATACAGTGTAATAGACATAAATAACCTCGAGAAGATAGGTAATAAAAAAGGAGAATAATAGAAAGTGATGCATTCTGAATGTTTATTATATGATTGTTTATAATATGATTCATTTAAGTATATTTCTATTATTTAATTTTTAATACTGGCCTTCTGACAATCAGCTGGAAAATATCTGAAAATTCAACACTTGTCCTCACAAGCTTGTCCAAGCCAGGTCTAGGACATCAGTGCCCAGTCTTGCTGAAATTGGTTCTCTCAACTTCAAGCAATCCTTTTATGATGAGATCCTTGTATCTACAGATGGCCTGGCTCAGCACATAAGTCTTCAGTGTCTTCCAAATATCCACTTGAAATACCAAAATCTCATGAGATTTATTATACTTCCATTACAATGAACGATGTATCGTATATAAGATCAGGTTCACTGCACTGTTTCCACATTTCTTCCTTCATTCTCCTGCCCATCCCATATTCTCTTTTTCATTATTCCCCATACATGTTTAATAGCATTATTTTCCTCTCCATTCCAGTATTCTTTGCTATGTGAGATGTAAGGATATTAAAGTTGCAGTGTACTCTCCTTATTCCCCCCGCCCCCCGCAAAAAACAACCTGGCACCACTTTGAAAGAAATACCAGCTTTGTTAAAACTTTGAAGAATTATGTGTAACCGTAATATAATTGTCCTTGACCTACCATTATAATTTATCATCTGTGTCCAGTTGACCCTTTTTGTTTATTTATTATTTCATTTCATGAAAAATAGAGGAAAAAGTGAAAGACAACTTTATTAGAAATTTTAATAAGAATTTAAGTAAAACAGGGAGGGGAAGGAGGTGATGGGCATGGAGGAGGGCACTTATGGGCATGAGCACTGGGTGTTATATGGAAACCAACTTGACAATAAACTATTTTTAAAAAATTTAAATAAAACAAAACCTCTTTGAGTCAGATAAATTTTGGTGCCGGGATCAGAACTGATGAAAGCTTACTGTCATATGTCTTCTTAGCTAAACTAGATAATCCAGATTTTTTGTTGTAAGTATTACGTGATGAAGTCCTGTCTGTTGGATGACTAACTGAATGAGGATACCCTCTTTCCTTTTTGTGTTTAGAAATATATTGTTCATTAAGGATATCATCATTTAAAGTCTCATATTCTGGGATCTGAGATCTTTCCTTCAGACTACCATTGCATGTCCCTCCCTAGATCTCATCCCTTTCACAACTGGATAGTACAAATGCCCATACTCCATGACCAATAAGTAGGAGAAGCAGGGAGAGCCAGATGACACCTTGCCACTACATGCAACTGCTTTATCCTGGGAGTAGCTTATATTTTCTTCTAGTGAATCTTGCCATCTGGTAACAGTCCACCTATGAATACTGACAGATCTAGATCTTTCTAGACTAACCTCAAAGTCGGTTTCTTCTGATATGGTCAGATGAATTTCAAATTATATCTTGCCTGCCTAACAATTAGGGAAAGGCAGCAAGCTTCCTAAGGTAATATAGAAGATGTTATGACCAGATGCTCATTATGGATTGACAAGGAAATTTAGTTCTGGTGCCTTAGCAGAACTCTTGATATGTAAGTGGGGAGCCTAAAACACTCCTCCAATTTTATTTGTAATTATCTCAAGTAAAAACTAATACATATGGGTCTATCTTGTCTTTCCAGCTACATTTTGAGGTATTGAAGGAAACCTAAATAACATTGCCTTGTCTCTCCAGTACATTCCACAGTGATACACGTTTATTAAGTTTGAACTGATTCCAAGGTTGAAAATTTATTGAAGTATTTCAGGTAACCTATTTAAACTTAAAAAAATATGTAAACAAAAAGAAACACTTTTTTCCCCATGAAGGAAAGTGAAGACTTTAAAAACATTTCACATTTGCCAAATCTTAAATTTTGTTATTCTATTTCTTCTTCTTTAATGATTGTCAAACCTTACTCTTCTAAATGTCTATCCTTTAACCAAATGGCAAGAATGCATTTCCTTAAAAGCCATCATTACCAATTATTCTGCCCACCGTAGGTATTGCTGTTTTGTGCTGTAGAACTGTCCATATGTAGGCAATAGTTTTGGAGCTCTCTACCTGCTCTTAAAATGGTTCCATAATTCATTTTGAAGCTGGTATATTAGGTTAGAGGTAATTCCAAATTATTGTCAAAAATCTTTCCAACTTTCAGGTAGACCTATGCACTGGGTTTTGAAAAACACATTGAAAGGGAAATAAGAAATCGTGCCTGGACTTGAGTCATATCAACGTAAACATGTTTTTGAATCTCTACACTGACACAGGCAATTTTGTTTGGCCAGTGCTTCAAACCATTGTAAAGCTGTGGAAAACCTTTGCTTGGCTATGAACAAAACCTGCACATGACATTTATTTTTGGGAAGCAAAGATTTGTGGAAGAAATTGAGAGCCAAGACTGGAAGAGACTTCATGCTTCATTCTCAAACATATGCATGTCTACATTTCTTTAAAACTTCAGAGAACTTATTCATGCTTTTCCATGCAGGTAACACAAGGTTCAGACAGTGTCTTATGATTTGTATAGACACAAGATGCACAGCATTTTGAAACTCCCAAGATAGCTTATGCACTTTTTTTCCCCTCACAGTAGAAGTAGAACTGGAAGTTCTGAATCAGGAGTGTAAATGCATTGCAGTGTAACAGAAATTTGAGAAATAGTAAAGGGAATACAGATTAATTACCTAGAATTCTATTATCACATCCCACTCAAGTTACCATTAACCATAGCACTGCAGGTAGTTTATTTTGGGTCTAGATAGTTAGAAAACACTAAGAGGTACATATCATCTCAAATTGTGACATTGGATAGTGTAATGAGGTCCTATTTTCAATGAATTATTCCCAAACCTGGATCAAATGTATACAGATACAACCAGTCATCCAGGAGTACTGTAAGCTTCCTCATTCTGCAAGTCTGGAAACAGAAGTCAGAATAGATTGATCATTTACTTGTTCATTTATTCAGCAAGCAACTATTAAGTGTTTGCTCTCATGACTCAATAATAGCAACAACATATGTATTTTTTTTTTTTTTAACTTGGTGGTCCTGCCAAAGAGGCGAGATTAAGTGTGTGGGTTCGTGTCAGAGTTAAATGCTTTACTATCTTGGAGCAATAGCTTGTGACTCCAAACTCCTTGTTATATTCTTTTCCACTCTGTCACATAGCTTACATTTTTGGATTACAACCTGTAAGTCATATTCTCTATTATTTGAAATGATGTCCTTTTCTAGGATAAAACATCCTTTATGGGGTACTAGCTTAACGTTTCTGTGCATTATTGAATCGAAGTATTTTTTATTATAAATGCCTCTTGCAGAATATTCTTGAAATTCTGTTCTTCAATACCCCCAAGTAAACAATGGTCTACTGACATTATATGATGTCTACTATGAGGAATTCTTAGAAATTTTCTTAGGAAAACATGTCTTTTTTGTTGTTTTCATGGTATAAATATAGGTTTATTGAAATTGTATGTGGCTTACATATTCTGGGATGTATTTCAATGTAAGTTTTTTCTTATGAAAGAGAGCTGGTAAAATACATTTTAATCTACAAAACCATGTATATCAGCTTATATCTTATATTGAAACATTATCAAACCTTTATTCCTTTATGTATATAGATTCCACTTTTTAAACCTTCAGAAAGAACTGTTTCAGCATATTTTCCCAAGGACATGTTACTCATAAAGTTGAAACAGCATTTTGCTGTTTAGTATAACCCTAGAGATGGGCAAGTGAGGCCCTGGCCCTATGCTTTAGAATGCCCAATGACTAAACACACACACAATTTATTAAGGAACACAGGCACCTCAGATATGTGGGACTGGGCACTTAGTGGTAGCCCTGATGTTTAGGTATTCCTAAACATCTATTCATGACCAGCATAGTTCAGGGCCTGAGGAAATGCTTTTCCATACTTTTTGCCCCCTTCCCCCTTTTAAATAAAAGGTAACTGTGTCCAAATGATGCAAAGGGTTGTGCTAGTATCACTACCCAAGAGTTATAATGTGAAAGGGTTTGACTGGGTGTTACCTAAGGTAAGAAAAAAAAAAAAAAATCTTACCTAACAGTGTATTGTTTCCCAGCTGCATTAAGCATCCATTTTCTTGCTTCTCTTTGTATTTCAATTTGTAGTTCTAAATCAGCAAATGTGGACAACTTTACAATATTAAACAACCATTGAAAAGACAGGAGAATAGATATTCCATATTTAAGAAGTTTTAGGTTACTTTATGGTATGTGAGCCATATTAATCCTCTTGCCTCAATTACCCCCCCCCCCCCCCCCCCAATGGTAGAGGCAGCCTGCTTCTATTTAGGATTAACCTGCCAAAAAAAGACAATGTCTAAACTATGCCAAATACCTGGAAGATAACAAATTTCAGTTAGAAACCTTAGGCTGGCATTCAAGGTACCACATGGTATGATTCTGGATATCTTTTCTGGATATCTTATTCCCAGAACTGACCCTCAAACAAGGATTTGTGTGCGTGAGATGTATTAAGGCAGAGTTCCCAGGAAAATCCAGTAAGGGAGAAAGGGGAGCGAGACAGAAGGGGAAGAATCAAAGTGAGCCTATATAAATAACGTCTGGCAGGCAAAGTCTCAGCCTGATTCTCCCAGGGGACTTCTAGAGTCTAAATTGCACAGAACCGTTGATGCTATTATCCACAAAGTAGTGGGGTTCTCATACTTGGGCACCCATCAGTCATGGGGATGGGGGACGGCAGGGAAGGAATGACAGTATAAATTCCCAGGAATTTCTTTATCTTTGCTGGCAAAGCAGCTCCAATTACTTGAGGTCAGCTCTCCAAAAGTAAATGTGGGTTCTGGGTAGATTACCAACAGTGTCTGCTATCCCTAGTCCTTTCCCTTATGCCATGGTGAGAAAGGCCGAGTTCCTTCTCCGTCTCAGAGACTTGACTGCACAGGAGCACACTAAGGCCCCTCTAGGATTTTTAGGATTTATTCTTTTTTTCCACAACAAACTATGTGCCATCTCTTACCTTTCTTAACAATTTATGCTTGCCCCTTTGTCTGGAATATAATTTTCTCATTAGAAGAAATATTGTAGGAAGCTTTTTTAAAAATCTGTCTTACAACACATATCATAAACCACAGAGGTTTCTGTGTGTTTCTTTGTTTTGTTTTTCTTTTTAGTTATCTCCTCATGCATCACTTCCTTGCTTTCCGACTCCCCCATATCCACCCACAAGAGTAAGAAAGTAAGATAGTATTTAGCATTCTAAAAATAATGTTTAGAATTACTGCAAGGAACAGCTACACATGGGAAACTAAAGATTATATATTAAATTATATTAAATTGACTTAATTAAACATTGCTTAAAATTTTATACTGATTTTCCCCCCACTTTTTCATTTGGATGTCTGGGAAAGGAGAGTTTGAATTTAATGTCTATACTGAATATTCCCCAAGCCAAGAAGAAATATAGTCAAACACAGTTGAGCTTCTTTAGTAGGTAATGTGCTAAACCAAAGTGGTAATCTAATTCTGAAGAAGTTATCAACAGCGAACACTGGAAAATGGTGCCAAAGAGTAAAGCATATAGACAGATTTCTCACCAGCTTTTAGAGCTATCTATAGTGTATGTTGAAGTAAGAGTGACTTAAGTAAATATTAGTCTTAAGGTATCATTATTTGTTAAAAAATCTGAAATGCTTTTATTTATTTTCAATAGAAAAAATACCATATATAATTTTATGATCAAAGTTTGTAAAAGGCAAAGATTTTACATGCTAAATTCAATGATAAAACTCAGAGCATATATAAATATAATTTTCAGGGATAAAATTGAACCAAATTGCTACGGGGGAATGATCTGCCTTCTATTTTTAGTCTCAGTTTATTGATATAAACTTCATTAGGAAGGTCCTGAGGTTTTTACCAAAGACTGCGTGCCATACAGTCTGCAGGGATTTGCCTGAGAAATGGGCTGAGAAGTCAGCAATGGCCTGAGGAGACGGGGTATGCCAAGGCCTATGGGGAGTGCTGACCTGATGCACTAGTGAGGAGCCAGCCACTCCTCAGCCCAGACCAGCTCCTGCAGGTGTTGACTTATTTCACCTCCTTTCTAAAGACCTCATCTGCCCCCATGTCTTCACTGTCACTTAGGTTCATGAACCCCAACTCTAAATCCCCAGCTGACTCATAGAGACAAAAGTAATATGTAGTTAACATTGTCAATGTTTTCTGCCTTGGGTCTCTCACCTCCAAAATATCCCCAGTCAAACACATTCACATCTCTGAATACTGCTTCTACATTAGTGCTTTTGGTTAACTTTCTTGTTACCTATAAACCTTTGTTTTTAAACAATTCTGATTCATTCTTTCTCAAATCTCATATCCAATTAGTTTTATATTTTCTCTTTTACCTCTAATCTTGTCTTTCTATTTACATAATAGCTCCTATAGTCCAGGCCCTTATCTGTTATAGAACATTATAAAAATCCTTTTAACTGGCCATTCAACCCAGTGTCTCTCCCCTCAAATTGGTCTTTTCTGGGTCGCCTCGGTCATCCGACTTCAGCTCAGGTCATGATCTCACAGTTCATGTATTCAAGCCCTGCATCAGGCTCTGTGCTGACGGCTAGCTCAGAGCCTAGAGCCTGTCTTCAGATTCTGTATTTCCCTCTCTCTCTGACCCTTGCCTGCTCACACTGTATCTCTCTCTCTCTCTCTCTCTCAAAAATAAATAAAACATTAAAAACTTAAATTGGTCTTTTCTCTTGGTTATTTCCCCAGTACCAAGATGATTTTGCTTAAAACAAACCAACCCATGAGTACACAGCAGACACCTTTGATAGCTTTTCTTTATAGAATGAAATCAGAACTCTTCACAATTGTTTAGTCAATTTTTCTGGCTTCTCATCCACATCATATGTCTTCTACCATATTAGAAATCACTTAAATTTTCCAAATATTTTCAAATGTCCCATACACTTTGACACCTTCTCACTCTTACTACTACTTAAAATGATCTTCCATATCTACTACCTTCATCTGGTGAAACCACACTTATTTTTAAGATGCAGGTATTTTTTAATGAAAGCTTTCCTAATCATTCCATCACCTCTGATCCTTTTGCTTATACCTTTCAATAGTACTTGATTTATATTAAAGTGACTTGCATACCTATCTTTATCTTTATCTTATTCCTTTCGGCTCTTGTATCATTAGAGCTCAATATATGCTCAAGAAATTTTTATTGAACAAAATTATTCAACTTAAATCAGGAAGAATGTGATTAAATAGAATATTCTTTCAGAATTATCTGAGTTTTAGAAATAGGTGAGTGAATGGTGAGATCAGTTATCTCTTTAGACTAAGGGATAGCTCAGGTGATATATTTACCCAAAGCCGCAAGGTTTATTTCTATATTCCTATTGATGTCAAGTGAAACTCACACTTTAGATTTGTCTGTCAATTTCTACAAGCATTCATTTAGTGGTTAAAATGTATTGTGATTCTACTATCCATAAAGTAAAAGTAACAAGTCTATAGTACCTTCCCAAAGACATTTGCTAGGGTCCTTGTTAGAGATTTTCATTTGCAGGAAAAAAAGAAGTTTCTATGTGTGCTTTGTTAGAATAACCCTCATCTAAAATACCTCCTGTTTATAGGCATAATTCTGTACACAATTCAGGAAAATAAAAACCCAAGCAACTACCCAATCAAACATATAAAAGCAATAACAACAGCTACAAAACAAGGCCTCCCCCATACACATTGCTCTTTTCTGAATCACACAAATATCAGAAGAAAAATAACATATTTTCCCTAATATCTCAGATACAGTCACATCCCTTCTACATCCCTTTCAGTTGTGAATACTGGATCTTTAGATGAAATGGTAGGGTCAAGCCTTTTGCCATATTTGAAAGACTCACACCATTCTCTTCAGCAGATTTTGAACACAATTGAAAATCTCTCTACAGTGTGACAATTGACATTTTTCAGCACAGAAGAAGCCATTACCATCTGTCATGTGACTGCTCTGAGGATAATGAGAAACCTCGGACATGTGGGTTGGAAAGAAATGACTTTATTCCAAGTAAAATAAATCTAAATAATACAAATGCAGTGGGAGTGTTGCTAAATATTTCTGGAGACTCTTGAGGCGCTTTGGGAGAAAATGAATCATGTTGGTAATAATTTTTGCTTCTCTTTCTCTTAACTCTGCCAATTTAAAAATATCATACAGGCAGGACCTGTGTTTTAAACTCTACCTGTACTTCCAGGAGGGTGTCCTCAGGGCTTTGCCTGCAGGGAGGTCACCGGGAGTCAATGCAAATCAAGCTTGTTGCCTCCTCGGCAGCAGGTTACCTCCAGGACCCTTGAGGCACTGGCAGATTTTAGAACAGCAGAAGCACTACCAATGTATTGAAACAAAAACAAAATAAGGTTGTTTATTATCCTGTTTAAAAGGAGGGCAAGATTTTATTCTCAGTCTTTAACCCTCTGCTCCTGCCCAACCAGTGTGATCACTGAACTAACTAGCAGACTCGGTCTCTGTGAGGTTTATCGCAGGGAGCTGCATTGGGTTGAGTTAAAGGGAGGACAGAGTCTTCACTCTGAAGTTCTGCCTTCTGTCAGACCTTTTAATGTAATCTTAACATCCATTCTGTTTAATAATCTTTTGTCCAATAGACATAAATAAAGCATAAATATGTGTCTGACTGCAATGAATTAGTTTTCTAACAGAAGGAATCCTTGCCAAGATTCTGCAGCGATCTGGTCAATGTAGATAATGTGGTACATTAGAGCAGAAGCTGGCAGTTCATTGTTCTATGAATAGATATAGATTTAGCATTTATGGGAGCCTTTGAAAAGGATGAAACAAAGCAACGAGTAGCCAATGGTTCTATGTGGATTTGATTTTAGCTAGTAATTTCCTATCAGGTCAGTAAATCTTTGGTTAGTTCTAAGAAAATTTTGTTCTCAAATATCAAAAAGTAATACACATTTCTTTGCATGTGTACTTTTGCCTAAAATGTTATTAATTCTATATAAATATGTATTTTCACCCTGTTCATTAATTTAATTTATATTTTTCTTGAGTGGGGGAAAATGTTTACTTTGCGTTTTCCCTGGGGAAAGTTAAATCCCCTGAGGTTATCAAAAGGCACTGACAGTAAGACTGGGAGTCTTAGCTTCTGGTCTTGTGACCATTAGCTTACTATTTGACTTTGGATGAGCCACTCACTTTCTCAAGTTTATAGTTCCTTGTCTGTATTTGAAGACTTGAGATCCCATGATCACCAAAGTTCCTTTCGGCTCTATAATTCAGTGTAAAAAACATCAAGATAATAATCCTGTCTTTCACCATCCTGAGTTGGTTAGGCAAGGCATAAGATTTCCTTGTGTTTTCCTGCAGGAAATCCATAGCTGATTTGAATTGTCCCTGTCTTCTAAATGGTTGTTCACTTTCCTCTTTTGTCTTGGTCCTCTTTTAGGGTCAAAGCTTGAACATGAGCACACAAAATGTCTCTGAATAGCTCCTAAGGTAATTGGGGACAGTATCTACAGCTACTTACACTACTTATTTCTTTCTTCTGCTCACTCCTCTTAATCTTTACTAGTTTCTCATTTTTCCTCCATTTCTGTCTGCAGCCCAAGATCTAAAGCTTTTCTGATTCCTGGAAGTTTTGATAGTACTGCTCAACAACAAAGCCAGTACTCTGGAGCAGGACTGTGCTGTCACCTGCCCTAAAATTAACATATGAAAAGTGCTTATGTGAATGCTAGCCCTGTACTGGGTCACAAAACTGGCCAAACAATGGAGATTCTTTTCCCCTAAAGGTAGCTATTTCTTATGCTATTGTTTTCAGATTTCAATTTCAACAATTAGGGCTTTTTCCTAGATTTACAATAAGATTACTTAGTCAGGACTGAAGAGTGGAGTGGGTACCAGGCACACCTGCGATCTGTAGTACTGATATGTCTCCATTGTTTTGGTGACTTGTCTCGGGCACTGCTGAGGAGACCATTGCTCCTGGGGCTCTGACAGACGGCACTGACATCACTGGACTGTATATCCTCTTACAATCCTGGTGAGAATTTCTCCTCCTTGTTGATAATAAGGCATAAAACCCCAATAAGAGGGCGCCTGGGTGCCTCAGTCAGTTAAGCATCTGACTTTGGCTCAAGTCATGATCTCACGGTTTGTGAGTTCAAGCCCCACACAGGGCTCTGTGCTGACACCTCGGAGCCAGGAGTCTGTGTCTCCCTCTCTGCCTCATCCCCGCTTACTCTCTGTGTCTCTCAAAAATGAATAAATGTTTAAATAAAGAAAAAAAATAAGACCCCAATATGGAAGTTTGACATTTATACAAATACAATCCAGAAGTGCAGATGGGAGGAGGGAAGGAACAGAGGAGTAGAGAGGCCAGAACTCTTTACTCTGCAGGACAAAACTTTGACCAATGGACAATGGATCTAGTAGGTAAAATCTCCCCCTTTCCTTGACCAACAGAGACTTTCCACATTGATAGTGAGCATGTAGGGTCTTCCAAGATTCAACAACCAGTTGTACTTGGTACCATAAAATACTCATTTGCTTAGCTTGTTTATTCTTCTTAACCTCATCCTCCTCCTTCACTTATGCTCTCCCAGATTTGCATCTTTAATAAAATAATAGTACACAAGCATTTGTTTCACCCTCTGCTTTTTAGGGGGCTAAGACTGGTCAATTTAGACAATATTTATGAATACATGGAATCATTCATGGTCTGATGAATTATGACCAAAGTGGAATACAGGACAGTGGGAGATATGGAAGTGATGTGCATTAACTAGTTACCTTTACCTCCTGTAGGTCCACCATGACTTTCTTAAATTTTATGTTCCATGCCAGGGTAGAAGTGCATTGGGATGGGAAAAACAGCACAGGTATTTCACAGGGATTTTCTGTATTCTATTTTGTGGATGAGAATGTTTTTCCCAAATAAGAAGGGCAAAAATGCTATTGAAACCAAAGCTGTTTTCCTGACTATTTTAAAAGGTATGTTCACTTGAAAATGCTGCTTGTAATTGTGACAGAGATGAGTAGTAGAAAAAGGTTTTGGAAATACAATGTTGATTATGAAAAGTGTTAAAAATTAATATTAGAGGGAAATTCATATCTTTGTCTCTACACAGCAGTTTCTGCTTCACATTTGCCATCCTCATCTAAACATATTTTTAGAGAAAACAGGAAAGTAGATATCCATATATTCAGCATATACTGGTTGAGTGTTTACTTTGTGCTAGGTACTGCTTTAGGTGCTAGAAGTTTGGCAGTAATAAAATAAGCCAGGTCCTTGCCTTTGTAGAGCTTATATTAGAGAGGAATGACATAGACAAAGATAAAGGAGTACACAGAAAAATTAACAAGATACATTTTGAAGTTGGTAGTGTGATGAAGTTAATAAACAGAGTGATATGGTATGTAAAGACTGAAGGACTCTGCTTTAGATTAGGCAGTCGGGAGAGATCTCTGTGGAAACGATGTGAACTCTAAAAATTTCCTAGAAGCTGGCTCTGCAAAACCTAGGCTTCCGATTTCTGAGGGGAGAGAATCAACTGCAAAGACTCGGTATGGAGTGTGAGTTAGTATGGATCAAGAAAAGAAAATTGCTAGTGTGGCTTGAGAGTAGTGCCAAGAGCTATAGTGGTATGAAACAAGATAGGAGAGGTAAGAAATGACCAGCATTTAATTTTAGGCTTTATTAATGAGTTTGAGTGTATTCTAAATGTAGCGAAAATTCATCTAAGAGTTTTAAGAACATATTAAAATATGTAAATCATTTCATAGAACTCTTGCAAAATTCAAATGCTGACTTAATATTTGTGAATGACTTTTCTTAATGGCTTTATTTTTTAGGGCAGTTCTGGGTTCACCATTGAGGGGAAGGTACAGAGATTTCCTGTAGAGCTGTGCCCCCACACAAACATAGCCTCCTCCATTATCAACAACTCCCCACCAGGGTGATTCATTTGTTACAACTGATGAACATACATTGACACATCATCATAATCCTATGCCCACAGTTTATCTCAAGGTTCATCTTGGTGTTCTACATTCTATGTGTTTACAGAAACATATAATAATGTGTATTTATCATTACAGTATAATAGAGAATATTTCACTCTCCTGAGAATAGGGCACAGAGTGCCTCCTTTGCCCTTACTTTCTAACAACCACTGACCTTTTTATTTTCTCCATTGTTTTGCCTTTTCTGGGTCATATGGTTGGAATGAAGCAGATAAAACTTCTTTAGAATGGCTTCTTTCACTTAGTAGTATGCATGGAATGTATGGAATGTCCCTCCATGTCTGTTCCTGTCTTGATAGTTCATTTTTTTTAGTGCTGAATAATATTCACTTATCTAAATGTACAATAGTTTATTTATACATTTGCCTAATTTGAGACATCTTGGTTGCTTCCAAGTTTTGGCAATTATGGATAAAGCAGCTGTAAACATCCTTGTATAGGTTTTTATGAAAACATGTTTTCAGCTTCTTTGGGAAAATACCAAGGAACATGACTGCTGTATCCTACATCAAGGTTGTGTTTAGTTGTTTTTTTTTTTTAAGAAATCACCAAGCTGTCTTCCAAAGTGGGTGCACCATGTTGCATCCCTTCCCTGCTCCCCAGCAATGAATGAGAGTTCCTGATGCTCATAACCTCACCAGCTTTTGGTGTTGTCAGTGCTTTGGATTTTGGACATTCAAGTAAGTATGTAGTGGTATTTCATACTGTGTTAATTTGCATTTCCCTGATGACATATGTACAGCATTTTTCATATTCATATCTGTAATTCATATATCTTTTTTTATTGAAGTACAGTTGATACAATATTACTTTGGTTTCAGGCATATAACATAGTGATTCAACAACTCTATATATTATGCTATGCTCACCACAAGTATAGTTACCATCTGTCACCATACTATGCTATTACAATATCATTGACTATATTCCCTATGCTGTATCTTTCATCCCCTGTGACTTATTCATTCCATAATTGGAAGTCTATACCTCTTGCTCTCCTTCAACCATTTTTCACATACTTCACCCCTCCTTCTCTCTGTCATCCATCAGTTTGTTCTCTGTATTTATAGGTCTGTTTCTGCTTTTTGTTTGTCCGTTCTTTGTTTTCTTTTTCAGATTCAACATATAAGTGAAATCCTATGGTATTTGTCTTTTTATATCTTGACTTATTCCACTTAGCTTAATGCCCACAAGGTCCATCTTTCTCTCTCTGTCTCTCTCTCTATCTCTCTCTCACTGTGTGTGTGTGTGTGTGTGTGTGTGTGTGTGTGTGTAATATATATACATATATATATGTATATACATATACTTTATCCATCGATGGGCACTTAGGTTTTTCCATATCTTGGCTATTGTAAATAGTGCTGCAATGAATATGGGGTGCATTTATCTTTTCAAATTAGTGTTTTTGTTTTCTTTGGATAAATACTGAAGTGGAATTGCTGGATTATATGATAGTTTTATTTTTAAGTTTTGGGGGAAACTCCATACTGTTTTTCATAATGGCTGTTAACAATTTATATGCCCACCAACAGTGCACAAGGGTTCCCCTTTTCTCTACAACTTCACAATTGTTTTCTCTTGTCTTTTTGACAACAGCCATTCTAACAGCTGCGAGGTGACATCACATTGTAGTTTTTGATTTGCATTTCCCTAATAATTAGTGACATTGAAAATATTTTTATGTGTCTTTTGGCCATTTGTATGTCTTCTTTGGTTGTATTTATCTTTTGATGGGGTGACTTCTAAAGTCTTTGGTCAGTTTTTAAATCAGACTGTTTTCTTATTGAGTTTTAGGAGTTCTTTGCATATTTTGGATAAGAGGTCTTTTATGAGATGTATCTTTTGCTAATATTTTATACTAGTCTGTGGGTCTTGTTATTCTCTTGACACTGTCTTTCTCAGAGCAGAAGTTTTAAAATTTAATATGGTCCAGATTATCTGTTCTTTCTTTCATGGATTGTACCTTTGATGTTTTTTCTAAAAAAGTCATTATCAAATCCAAGGTCATCTGAATATTCCATGTTATTTTCTAGGGCTTTGGTAGTTTGCATTGTAGATTTCGTTTTGTGATTCATTTTGAGTTAATTTTGTGAAAGGTTTAAGGTCTATGTCCATATTCTTTTTTGTGTGTGTGAATTTGCAAGAGGTTGTCTACTTGTTTTAGATATTATATGTTTATATGTTCAACATTATATGTTGAAAGCATTATCTGTTTTTTTCCTATTGCATTGCCTTTTGCACCTTTGTCAAAGGTCAGTTGACTATATTTATGTAGGTCTGTTTCTGGTATATTGATCTATTTTTCTATTCTCTCACTAATACCACAGTGTCTTGATTACTATAGTGTTATTAAGTCCTTAAGTCAGATTGTGTCTGGTCTCCAATTTTTTTTCTTCTCCTTCAAGAACGTATTGACTAGTCTGGGTCTTTTGCCTCTTCTTATGACGTTAGAGTTAGTTTGTTGATATCCACAAAATAACTTGTTGGTATTTTGATATGGAATGCATTGAATCTATAGATCTAATTGGAAAGGAGTAGCATCTTGACAATATTTAATCTTCCTATCCACGAACATGGAATACCTCTCCATTTATTTAGTTTTTTCTTTGATTTCATTTATCACAGTTTTGTAGTTTTCCTCCTATAGATCTTGTGCATGTTTTGTAAGATTTATGACTAACTGTTTCATTGTTTGTGTGCTAATGCAAATGATATTGGTTTTTTTTCTTCTTCAATTTTCACTTGTTCCTTGCTAGTTTAGAGATAAATGATTGCTTTTTGCATATTAACCTTGTTTCCTGCTATTTTACTATAATCTCTTATTAGGTTCAGTTGTTTTCTTACTGATTCTTTTAGATATTTTACATAGATGATCATTTCTCCTGCAAACAAAGAGTTTTATGTCATCCTTCTCAATCCTTTAATTTCCTTTATTTTGTTATTACCTTAACTAGAACTGCCAGTAGAATGTTGAAAAGGAATAGTGAGAAAGGACATCATTGCCTTGTACCTGATCTTAATGATCTCTTAACTAATGCTGAAAAGATGCTATGTCTGGGTTTCCTAAAGTTATTAAATAAACTTTTTATTGTTTAAACTAATTGAATCAGGATTTCTTAATACTTGCAGCCAGAAGTAAACTAATTGAAAAAGTCTCCATATCTGAAAATAACTTACAAACCAGAGGTGGAGTGCAAGCAAGATTAAAATATAATTACATAGTGCGCTACATTAAAAGTACATCAAGAAACAGTGAACTCAAGAAATCGTTTAGGTATGTCTGCTAAAATTATATTTATGGCCTCCGCCTGAATGTAGTTCTCCTTCTCTGACATTCCATAGCACCCTGTTTATACTTTACCTATGCCATTTACGTTCTGAACTGTAGTTGTATATGACTTTGTCTTATGCTTCTAGCTTGTAATCTTGGAGCTCTCTACCTTTGCCCTTCGTACAAGTTTGTACCTTTATAGCAGTAGGAACTGAATAAGCATTTATTGAATGAATAAGTAAGTAGTTTAAAGCGTTCTAGAATGTTAGAAGAAGGTGAGGTCACTAAAAGAAAGTTCATTAATACAGTTGAGGTAAGTCAGAAAAGCATCAAAGAAGAAATTTAACTATATCTTAAAAGATTAGTGGCGTTTGCTTAAGTAAGGAAACCCAGGGAGAATTTTTTAGAGGGAGTGTGAAAGGCAAGAGAGCAAAGTTGTAGAATTGTCTTGCTGTCATGACAGGTAGAATTAACTGGAAAGGTCGTTTGGAGTCAAACTAGGGAGGACCTCAAATGTTAAAGGTAAGAATTTTTTATTACTCCCTAAGAATTAAAGAGAAAGTAAAGTTTGAAACACAGATATTAAGTTATATGCAAGTATTGTTTTATAGGAATATTAATCTAAAGTTTCTCCTTCCTTGATCCTTGCCATAGAAAGGCCTCTTTACAACTTTCCTTTAGGACTAGTTGCATACTCCAGACCAAGAAAAAGTATTTTGACATAGATATTTTTGAATATATACTATTACTGACAAATATACATAGTCATAAGATTCAATAAAGTATAATTCAAATAACTATATTCTCTATGACCCTGCTCCTTCCTCCTTTGCCTGCATCTTTCCTTCAGCAGCCTCCTTTTCATTCCAGACCTCTCCTTTACTGTCCTTACCAGATGATATTCAGGGCATTTCCTTTTGCACTGTGAATAAAGCTAGCATTGCCATCAGACAACTATAGGTACAGAGCAAGAAGAGATTGAATATTAATGGAGTACCAATGGAAAAAGAAGTTTTGCTTTCAGAAATCTAAAAAGAGCAGCAATGTTACAGAAGATATGGGCAGTGAGCATTTTAACATTGCTACTAAGTTTAATATGAAACTTTGGGGAAAAATCAGGGCTGTGTAGAAAGTGTGTCAAATGTGGACTTTCCCACAGTGTAGGCCTTGTGGAGCGAAGTGATATTAAAGTATGTTCAGTGATGGTTGGTAGGCTAAGCAATGTAGTCTGGTCACAAGCCCAAGAATACCTAGGCATAGTCCCAAGAGAAGTTTGTAATCAAATGCAGCTTGCAGAGAGAGTTTCAAATCTTACATGATTTTCATAATGAATGTTTTGGATTATCACAGTATGTTTTCCTATGCTCATTTTCATCTAGATGGAGGGGGGATTTCAAGAATCTATGCCTTATACTTTTTATTTCAGTGCCTTAAGGTACTCAGAATTTCCTTGCCAGAAGGATCCATGTAAAAATTAGAATCCATTTTGAAATTCAACTAAAGATTGCATCCCTAAGTTGTTTCAAAAAAATGAGAGCTGAGCATATTGTAATCCTCAGAGCTGTCCCTAGACAGACAATATTGCAGAAGTTTTTGCCCATGTGTCTTTGTTTTGCAAATGAATATGCAACATTACATTAGAGCAACAAAAAAATTAATCTTGGAATTGAAGAACCTAACAAATGCTGAATTCAAAAGCAAGTTAGTTAACCTTAGAGAAAGAGAAAAGAAGCATCTAGTAAATTTATTAATGCCTCAGATTTTACAGTGATTTTTCCATTGACCATTAAGGGAAAGGGGAAGGAACTAGAGACTGCATACAGTATTAAATGGTGTTTTAAGTGAATATCTATTATTGTTCCTGTAAATACCATATAATAAAGCTAAATTATTTAAATATTACTTCAAAATGTATTCTTATAAAAGGCACCAGGCACATAGCCAATATCATTGCAAAACAAAGAGGCAACAAAAAATAAAGTTGTATCATGTACAGAAACCATGGCTTACAATAACTCTCAGGACTAGAATTGTTACAATTCTGGTGTAAAATCTGGTGGAATTAGTCTATGCATTTTCGTGAAGATATTGCAATAACAGTACCTCCTTGTGCAGTGTGGTATTGTGAGCAATCTGTGAAAAAGTTTGTTGTATATCCTTTGGTGAACCTATTTATGTCTCTTTCAAAGTTTCATTTTTAACAACTTCTAGTCTCCTTCCTGATCAATTAAAATACATTGGGCACCCTTTCTTTAAATGATAAAAAGTCATGACTTTGAATTTTGTGTAAAGTTGAAGATTAACAGTCTCTGCAAAGAGACTTGAAAAATCTAAGTAAAAACGTTTCTTTCCTTCATAATTTAGCTTGAAATGTTTCAACTAAATGTTTCTCCTTGAGGAACATTATTCCAGAAAGCTTGAGAAAGAGATCTTTTAATAAATAAGTTATGTCTAAGTAGATATCTAAATTGAAGATGGTTGATTAACTGGTAGTTTACTTCAGAACCCCTACATTGTGCCTGGTAGTGTCAGATGGCTGATGGTAGAGATAGTTGGACTAAGAAATGATCTCCATCCTTTGCACACTTCATGAGGTCAGTTGGCTGTCAAGTGGGTATCCTGTATCTCCTCTTTATTCCTCTCCCTTTATTTAATTTTTCTCATCACATGTCTCTTACTGTGACTGCCTCTGGTAATGACATTTTGGACAATGAAGTATGCTGTTGAAATTTATTCTTGGTTGATAGGAGTTTCTTCTATAATTCAGTTAACTTCCCAACATGATTTCACTACATACCATAAGTATATAGTGTATAGTGAATTTTTATCAAAAGAACTAAATATATTTTGTTGGAAACAGTTCATTTCAGAGGAGTGTCTTATCTTCAGCTCTATCTGCTGTCTCGTATGGCCATGCTTTTCATGGCATTCCTAGTACTCTTTTAGACAAAATAGCATTGATTGTGGCATTGAAGACTCAGCCTGACGACTGAGTATGAAGCTGTCCGTTTGAGACCTGGGAAAGCCTCCTTGTAACAGGCCTAGACTTTTCTGGGATCTTTTAACCTTTTAGCAATGCCTTTCTTCTGAGTCAACAAGTTCTGAGTTAAAGTTGGTTGAAAAATTTAAAGAAGAGATAGGTGGAAGTTTGTATATTTTAAACTATAGCGTTATATATTGATATATGGGTTGAACGCATTATCTCAGAATTATGTACATGTTACGTCTTGTTATAGCATTTAATGTGTAGATGTTTAGTAAAGCTTTTTACATTTATCCAAATTAGAGGCATTAAGTGGCTTTACCTTATTTTAATTTTCATCAATTTTTTGGATATTTGGAAATAAATCACATTCAACTGAAGGAATACAAGCATATTATTTACTTCCTCTTGTAAACACCACTGTAAAGTTTAAAAATTCGGGTTGCCTGGGTGACTCAGTCAGTTGAGTGGCCGACTAAAGCTCGGGTCATGATCTCACGGTTCGTGGGTTCGAGCCCTGCGTCCGGCTTTGTGCTGACAGCTAGCTCAGAGCCTGGAGCCTGTTTCAGATTCTGTGTCTCCCTCTCTCTCTGACCCTCCCCTGCTCACGCTCTCTCTCTCTCTCAGAAATAAATAAAAAAACATTAAAAAAATAAATAAATAAAGTTTAAAAATTCTGCAGCTAATACCTGTACACTCTTTGGAATTTAGGAAAATGTATTTGTCAGTCTTTTCATTTTAGTTTGTTTATGATTCAAAGAGAAATCAAATAAGGAACAAGCTCCAAGAATAACTTTGTGTTAGTGGATAAGAGATATTTTAATTTTGCTTCCTCTGCATGGTTTACTGTTTTGATTTCTTTCTTTCTTTGTTTCTTTCTTTTTTCCTTTCCTTCTTTTGGTATTGTTTAGTGGTTTTTGGGGTTTTTTTGATAACTCAGCATGTTCAATTTTGAATCGTGTCGTTATGGTTCTTTGTATTCTTGAGACTGATTTTTATTCTTATTTTTATTTTTAATGAGCTACCCAGTTACGCTGAGAATGATTTTTAAATCTAAGCCTCAATAATAATTTCTTAAAAAAATAGAGTTATTCTCAAAATTTCTTGTAAATATAATATCTAGTAATTTTACTTGCATAAATTTTACTTAAATACTTTCATTAAAATAATTTTTAGAAGTTTAAGCTTTTTTATATTCTAGCACTTACTCTTTATGTGAAGGTCATTTGAAAATAATTATCTATAGTGCTTATATGACTAATCTGCTTATTTTTCTTAGTTGGCTAATATGCGAGAGATGTAGAGAATTGCCTTTAGGAATAAAAGTATGTGTTCATCTATCTACCTTTCTATATATTTTCCTATCTACCTATCTCCTAAAGAATATGCATATTCTAGATATTAATAGACTCTTAAAATTAGTCAGTTGTGAATGAGGTTTGCATTTTTCCAACTGTAATCTAAAATCCTACAGAACATTTGGAGAGAAGTGCAAATCTCATTTGCTCTGAAAGTATTCTTTGGGCCAAAATTTTTACTTTCTTTATCTGGCAAACTATTTGGTGACTAGGAAACTGATTTCTCTTTAAGTTTCTCACCTTTAGAGTAAATAGTTTTCCCCAATATTGCAGCAAATAAAAGTTTTTCTTTTAACTATTAAAAAGCCTTATTTTTTATTGTGTTTACCTTAATTTTTTTCAACTAGACTCTCAAATTTATCTCATAAAATTATCTGTAAAATACATTGTTATTTTTTTCTTTTCTGCTTCATATTTAAAATGAAGTTCAAATATCAGAAGACTTGTACATCGTTTCTTGAAGTGGATTTGGAAACTGAGAACCAGAAATGGTAATTTGTAATTATCTAAAAAATATTGACCGACAAAGATTACAGTGTTAGTCTCCGACATGTAATATAGGAATCACCATGAAACCACCAAAAAAAGAGAGAAAGGAAACAGATGAGGAAGAATAAAATTTTTAAAACAGAAGAAATACAAGAACAGGGTGCTGCAAAAATGAACAGAGAGAAAAAAGAGCAATTGGAAATTTTAAATTTGAAACAAAACATAATAAAGCATTGAAAGATACATTTAGGAAAATCTCTCAGAAAGTAGATCAAAATGTCACTAAGACTAAAAACAAGAGAGAAAAGATAATTAAGTTAGAGGACCTGTCCAGTTGGTCAAATATCTGAAAAATAAGAATTCCATAGAAAAAAAATTTTTTTAAGTAGGACATTAATTATTTTCCTGGTATAAGCCAAGAATTTTTTTCCCCAGATTGCAGTGGTCTCCTGAGTTTCTACTGAAAGGTAGAAAACACAGTTATACCAAAGCATGCCATCACACAATTTCATAACTTTGGGGACAAATATAAAAAAGTAGTATATAAATTCAGGGAGAAGAGGGAAAAAAAAATCAGGTCCACCATAAATCATCAGAATAACTCTGGACTTTTCGAGAGTAGCATTGAAAGATACAAGGCAAGAGAATTCTGTCTTCAACAAAATTCTGGAGAAAAATAATTTCTGATTAGAAGTGTACATTTAGCCAATCTATGAATGATGGGAAAATCAAGGATATTTTCAACTATTCACTTTCTCAAATAATGTATTTCTTTATCTTAAAAGATATGGGAGAATGTGTGCTACTAATCAAAGGAGAAATACAAGAAATGTGAAGAAATGAGATTTGCAGAGCAACAGATCCACCGACATAGATGGGTAATGAAGGGAAGCCCCAGAATCACAGCTGTGCATTACCTATACAGGGAAATCTGGTCAGAAAGGATAAGGTTAGAGGCTCCAAGAAAAGTTCCTTTTTAAGTAGGTGAAATTGATAGAATACTTGATGCATCTGAAACTCTAGAGTGGAGGATTAGTAATCAATAAGAATTTGGAGCTGAAAGGAGCCAAGCAAATGAATAAAACAAGAAATACAGGATAACCATAAGGAAAACTCCAGAAAAAGTTACCAAGTTACAAGTAAGGTGATAGAGGGAATGATTCTGAGTTGGAGGAGGGGGTGAGGGAGCAGGAGGAGAGAGCTCTAAATGTTCACCTTATATAGTATGTAAGTAAACAAATGATACCCAAAACTCACTCAAAAATTAGCAAAAATAAAAATCATGTTACTTTTAAATATAGTGAGTTATATCAAAATAATCATCTAAAAAGTACCAATAAAAACATATTAGAGACTTGGTGATAAATAACAACATGATCAATTAAAGAGATAAAGAGATAAAAATTGTTGCTACAAAGAGGGAAAATCGTGGTAATGGGGGGGGGTCTACTGTTTTTCATAATGAACTTTATAGAACTATTTGACTCTTTTAAACTCTTTGGATTATAGATTTGTTAAAGTTAAAACAAGAGAAAAAATATTAAAGCTAAACAAAACACTAACTACTGAACCACATATATTGGAAGATATTCTTAAAGCTTATAAAGTAAACTTTACACATGGAGACGCACATAGATCTCAACCAGCTGAAAAATTTAATATGGTGTTTTTCTGCTTACTAAAGCAATTTGTTATAACTTATTAATTTATATTTGAATTTAAATAGCATTTTATATTCTTTTAATTAATTTCTTATTTATTTCTAATGTGTGCAAAAAGGGCCAACATGTGTTTTTGTAAGCCACCTTGAAATTTCTGGAAACAAGAATGGCATAAATAAGTAATACTGTCAACAACAGTAACAACAACAAAGAATTAAAAACTAATACATAGAAAACAAATGGAGGGAAATGAGGTGACCAGTACCAACAAGTCAAACAGGGAATTGGGAAATGGGAATTGGGGAAAATCATTATCAAACTGAATAGCATATGATCTAAAGTTACCGAATTCATAGTTTGAATGACCATTACATGTTCACCTTCCTGTTTTGAGTTGTGTCAGATACAAATATATCATGCTATTATTTATGAAGGCAACTGAATTTGTGTATGAAAGAATTTATTCCATTTAAGAATCACAAAATAACACAAGACTGAATCCAAAGTTGTGGGATAAAGGACATTGGGAGGAAACGTTGTGCAGTTTGTCAGGCCAATGATCATTTTAGGGAGAACTGTATTTAAGATGAGGCTTAAGGATGGGAGGGACTACCAGTTGGGGAAGAGGCCGAAAATATGAATGAGACTCATTAAACTGGAGTTGAAGGCACATGCTGGCAGGTCACGGAAAATAAAATGATATAGGAGGAGAAAATTATAGAGGTAGGACACGATTGTTGGAGATTATGGATTTACTTATAATCAGTACTGGAAACTAGTATAAGTTCTGGAAATGCATGATTATAGATTTTTGAGAGGACTAGTTTGGCAAATAGTTTTAAGAAGAATCAGAGAGGAAGAGTCTGGTGGCAGTAAGATCTGTTAGAGACTGTATGTATGAGTTGATTAAAATCTTTATTAAAGTAGAATTGGAGAGATGGGTGTAATAAAACATATCTGAGAATTTGTGATATTATTTCTATTTCATATTTATGAAATTAGGTCACAGAAAAAAGATGGTATCATTAACTAATATGGATAATTTCAGATAGAGATTTTGGTGAAAGGCATTTGAAAAAAAATTGTAACACCTGTAGCCTGCTAATATCAATATAGTTGTAAAATTACTTTTCATTCTCCATTCCTCTGGAGTCCTAAAGATATCTGATCAATTGCTTTTTGAACATGTTTAGTGGAAACAATGCAACTGACAGTCTGGGGTGTCCAGAAAGTTTTTGTGTAAAGATGAAGATCTGCAACAAGGTAAGGTTGGAGAATTGTCGTTACTATCCAGAAAATTCATACCTACTACCAAGAAATTGGTTACTGAAATACTCAAGTCGTTATAGCATTTTTTAAACTCTAGTTGGCCAGATAAATGACTTTACTTTGTAGGTCTGTTTAGCTAAACAGGCATGACCAACTTTTCAGTTGGTAGGTGCTTGCAAACAAAGTATCCTTCATTCATTCTTGTTTAATCTCTATGGATTTGCCTTTACAATGAAAACTAAACAAATAAATGCATTCAAGTGATTTCTATGCATATTATTAGGTTTATCCTCTTGCTTTTGTTGTTTAAAAGTGTTCAAACTATGAAATCCTTATGATGAGCCAGATCCAGAGGTTAATTAAGCAAGCAGTAACTTAATCATTTACTACATGTGAAGTTAGTGGCAGACGTGTGGCTACAATTCTACCTGATATGTTAAATATTTATACTGCAACCAGTAAGCCTAAACACTGTTCAGATTGTGCTCCCCATGGAGGAGGAAGCAGGAGGCAGAATGAAGGTGATACATGGTATGGGAAGGATGAGGAGCCCATGAGGAAAGGGTACCTTGCTGCCTGGCATCTGGGTATTTTGTAAATTGCAAGGATACAGAAATGGAAATAATATACATGTATATGTATATATATGTATGTATGTATATATATATGTATGTATGTATATATATATGTATGTATATATATGTATGTATGTGTATATATATGTATGTATGTATATATATATGTATGTATGTATATATATGTATGTATGTATATATATATATGTATGTATGTATTGCTGGGAGGTAAAAAATTTAGCTTACAATATTGTGTTTCCTTTTATTTGGACAGTTCATTTAAATTTGCTTTATTCAGGATAGCCCTAGACTATTTCCTCTCTTTTAACTAGATGAAATAATTACAGCTTTTTTCTCCCTGAACAATAACAAATCAAGCAGACCTGAAAGACTTGTGTTTTTCTATTTATTTCTTTTATGCATTTCTGAAAAGTATGAAACTAGCTGCAGCTCTCCTCTGGTGGTAGCAAATATTCATGATTTTACCGAAAGAATTACTGAAGTTCAACTTATTTCCATTTTACAGTTGAACTTGGACACAAGAATATGCCCCAAAGACAACCCATCAATGTTGCTGTATGTGGTGGTTGTGGAAATTTGTAATACTGCTCGATGTTGTAGATGATGGGATGGAGCTTGCCTCGTTTCAAGTGTGTACAGGACATTCCCTAGTTGAGCACCACTTCTATGTCCACTGAAGTCATCTGCAGCTCAACTTACCTAAAACTGCATTCACCCTGCCCTTTTAATGTGCTTTTTTTTTTTTCAGATGCTTTGCTTCTGTTAATTTTGCCTCTATACTGGATATTGAAACTTAAAATTAGTATCTTACCGAAATCTTTAACCATTTGTGCTTAGTTTATTTACTTACTAGTCTTCCAGTAGGACACACTATACCCCAATTTTTCTTAATGCCATCTCTCATATGCATCTCTGGAGACTGATCTTCCTAAAACACATAAAAAGGTAGTTATCAAACCTTTATAGCATCTGCCTCTCTACTAAATTAATAAATAGCCTCACCCTGGCATTAAAGATCTCATCGTATGCTTCCAGCCTCCCTCTTTGACACCCCTACTCCCTGAAACAGAGGATTTTTTTTTCCCCTAGGGAACTTAGTCTATCCTCCTTCCCTAAACATATTTAGATTTTTAGATTCTAGTGACTGCTTATACTGTCTCTTTCTCCTTGAGTAGTATCTCATTACATCAACTAATCGTAGGTTTACCAAGTAGAAAACAGCAGCTGCTCCGTGAAGGCCTCTATGGTCAGACACAAATGACTTCCAATCCTTGAACTCATACCAGGTATTAGCTTGCTACAGAGTCTATGTGAAATGTATAGTTAGCCTTGTATTGTCTATGTTAGTGTGCTGGTACAAACCTGCTCAATTAGTATAGTATATAGTTGACCCTCAGTGATGTTAATTTCCAGAGTGCTTGGGGGGCTCAGTCTGTAAAGCATCTCTTATTTTTGGCTGAGGTCATCATCTCACATTTCATGAGTTCGAGCCCCACATCAGGCTCCGTGCTAACAGTGTGGAGCCTGCTTGGGATTCTTTCTCTCTCTCTGCCTCTCCCACACTTGATCTGTCTTTCTCAAAATGAATAAATAAACTTAAAAAATAATAGTGTTCATTTGCTTCTGCCTAAAGACCTATGCTGTTAATATCTAGCATCTCCATATTACCTATACTGTTCATGGTACTTACTTAGTAGATTTTTGCCAAATAAGAATTTAGATGAAATTACTATTTGGAACCTGTTTAATTTGGTACAAAAAGTGGACGTATTCTAGGAACTTAAATCCTCCCCTGAAGTATATACAGTATTTCTATATTAACCTCTGAAAACCCTATATTCACAGCACATGAACACAATCCCTTGCCTAGAGATGTTATTATGAGCAAGAAGTACAGATGTCATGAAACCCAAGAGGACTTTCTGAGGAGCATTCTATGAAGCCCCGGCAAAAGCTGTCCTAGCAAAATTTCCCATACCAATTAAATATGTCAAAGATGGCTTACATGGAGATTAACCTCTGAGTTTAAGGGTAAGTTGACTTCCTCCTTTATTTAAAATAAGTTACTTCTCTACTGGATTGGAAAGCCAAATAAGGTCAAAAAATTGAATTCACAAGAGGCGTGTGTAAAGAAAGGTATGTGGCAGCGGCTTCTATTCTCTAAAGGCTTACATTTAATCCAATGATAGACAGTCACTTAAAAAAATATAAAATGAGTAATTGGAAGAGAAATAAAGGGCAGGGATAAATTTGCAACATGGAGAATAAATAATAATGATTCCATGACAGATGTTTATCTTATTCAATATTTACATTTCATTAGTGATCACATTTAAATGTTCTGTTTTAAAAATATTTTTTATCCAGCAAGTACTCAGTACTGAGGGAGAGAAGGTGTTTTCTAGCAATTACTGTTAGTTTTTAATCAGTTTGAAGCTTTTCATTATGTTCTGTGCCTGTTGAGAAGGATTTATCCAGAGAAAACCTGGTTCTACAGACATGGTTCAGGAAAGTGAAATATTTGGGGTTTTCATGTGAGGTCCTTTAGTTATGTGTTTGGACCCTAAGAACAAAATCTCTGAGTCCCAAGCCTTGGTTAGAATTTATAAGATCCTGTACTACTCCATTGTTACTTCAATAACCTATCAGGGTAGAGATTCAGAGAGTGATAACCACAAATGGTCTAGGTTTCAAGTCCTTTGTCTTCCACGGATCTGTTGACAATAATCTAGTTTATTATGCAATAGAATCTGGCAGTTTTAATAAAATTTCTTTTTAAACATTGTATCTTACAATGTTTAATTTCTGATAATGTTGTTTTTTTAAATCTTAAACCTTAGAGACTGTTCCTCCTCAGTGTTCCTATTTCTTCTTGTAACCGTGAAGTCTCTTCTAATTACTCCTCTCCTTTGGGACATCTCACACACTCCTGATTCCACAGTGTGTGCCCCAAGAAGCCACACACTGAGAAATGGTGAAATTGTGAGTTGTGCCCAGGTCTGCAGATGCTAAGCCTAAACTCTTTGTCACCACATTGCTTAAAACTAACTCTGAAGCTAAAGTATCATCACCCATATTGCTGATGCTTAGAAAGTGCCTATTATGTGCTGGGCATTGGGTTTAGATCCTTCATATCTGTTGTGCTAAACTTTGAGAGAGTGTTATTCCATTTCATAGACAAAATTTTCTGCTGTGGGAATGGTCCAAATAAGAATGTAAGGACTAGTGGTATACATTTTTGCATATGGATTGTTATCTTTCCTCTTCTTCAGTTTAATAAGATCTCAAAGGTAGACACAATTCTGGGGCATGTTTATGTGCTGCTGTATTCTATTTAAGTTCCTTTAGAGTAGAACATACACATGCACACAAAGAGAGAGAGAGACAAACCAAGAAACAGAGTCTTTAAAAAAATTTTTTTTTAGTTTTTGTTTTTGAGAGAGAGACAGAGAGAGGGAGATACGGAATCCGAAGCAGGCTCCAGGCTCTGAGCTGTCAGCACAGAGCCTGATGTAGGGCTCTAAGTTACGAACTGTGAGATCATGACCTAAGCTGAAGTTGGATGCTTAATTAACCAACTGTGCCACCCATATGCCTCAAGAAACAGACTTTTAACTACAGAGAAGAAACAGATGGTTATCAGAGGGGAGCTTGGTGGGGGAATGGGTGAAAAAGCAATGGGGATTAAGACCATTGTACCATTTGTTAAAACTATAAGAGTGAAATAAACCATCTAATTTAGTAAGATTATTTTATGTTGTAATAAATGTATGTAACATGTATCGTTCATAGAATGAAATTTGTTAACACACTAAAAAAACCCCACAACATTTGACTAATTAAAAAACCCAAGTAGAACACCCATACTCAAATATCTGTTATTACTAGAGCAGGTAAATCAGAGTAAATTCAGACATTAAGATGATAAGGACTGGTGAGGTTTGTGGAAAATTGAGAGTTTATGCCCCGCATGGAGTCCTTCAGGTTTAATTTGTAATGACTTTGTTCAGGGAAGTGCATACAGTCACACACACACACACACACACACACACACACACACACAGGTCACAGGTCACCAGTTTGCAGCTCTTTATTTATTTTGTATTCTGTATTTTGTATTAAAAATTATGTTTATTTTTGAGAGAGAGAGACAGAGACAGAGAGGAAGTAGAGAAGGGACAGAGAGAGAGGGAGACACAGAATCTGAAGCAGACTCAGGGCTCCAGCTGTCAGCACAGAGCCTGGTGTGGAGCTTGAACCCATGAACTATGAGATCATGACCTGAGCCAAAATCAAGAGTTGAGTGCTTAACTGACTAAGCTACCCAGGTGCCTCTGTATTTTGTATTTAAAAAAATTTATTTATTTACTCATTTTTTGGTCAGCTCTATGCCCAACGTGGAGCTTGGACTCACAGCCTCAGACAAGAGTTACACGTTCTCCCAACTGAGCTAGCCGGACACCCCAGTTTATGGTCCTTTGACTTTAAGTACTTCGTTCTTAAGCAAAAGTTATTAGAATAGATGGGGCAAGAAAGATATAGTTTCGTTTTGGAGATGTACGGAAAGTAATGTTTTGCATGTGTTCATACTTAGACCCTTAAGACTAGTCTGATGAATGAATGATGATCACTTTTAAGGAGTAGCTGCTTCAGTTGTATTGTTTCACCTAGGTGGTAATGATACACATTCATTTTAGTATTTTCTCAGAGAAGAAAACCAGATTATGCATTCCTTTCCTTTATCGGATGACTGCGAGTCATAGCTTGGGAGCACAATGGTTAACTCTCCAGGGAAGGACCTCCCAAGGGTGGACCATGGCACCTGATGGTATGTGGAGAGTCAGCTGGCCAGACAGTGTGGGCTCTGGCCCTCACTGCAGAGAGCTGTAGGCGACTCTTTTGCCACTTGGTTTTTCCACACTGGCAGATGGGACTTCATTGTTTCAAAGTTTCAGTTTGGAAAATTTAGACATTAAGGGTTAATCTACATTTTAAAATAGCTGTCTTTGGAGGAAATTATGCTATAAATGAGAAACCTGTGTGGAGTTCTGGGTTCTTTATGTTAGCTTTGGCAGGGCCAGGAGCCTGTTTTGATGATAAAGCCAGCATTTGAAACCTGTATTTTATATCGCAGGAAAACTAAGCGAATTTAAAACACTCCACATTTGCCTTTTGACACCCCATAACCAATAGATGAACTTTCATTTCTGGGAGGCCTCCCAGTGATTAATGCCTTCCATTTATGACGTGAGAAGAATGAGCCGTATGTTAGTTGGTCTTCTGTCCGTTTCTAAAGAGCACCCGTGCCAGGATTTTGATGTGCACTCGCATTCTGGCACCAGGCTTTACACTTCTCACCCAGCACAGAGCCAGCTCACAGATCCTGCTCGGCACAGCAACTCCAGACACGCAGCCTGAATTTGAAGGCAGCCTCCTAAAATGTGGCAGGCATAGTTCTCCCTCTTCCCATTTGGAGCCCATCATGTGGGGCTACGACCACTCTCTGCTCCCTGCAAGGCAGGCTGGAGAGAGTTGCATTTGCTAGCTTCTTACAGACGCAATCTCCATGAAGGTGAGGTGTGACACTATAGGGCTGTTTCACAAATGTTTTCTGTTGCCTGTACTTACTATTAAGAGGAAACAGTTACATTTCTTTTTTCACATTGCCAAAGAAATGTCCCTACTAGAGGACAGTATTGGAATCAATACCTTTGGGGCCTTCGTTGGCTCCAATGTCTTCTGTGGGAGAAGAGTGACATTCACTAAGCCATGTGTGGTAGCTGTGAAAGGTGTCCACTGAATATTTTTGGTTTGTTCACCTTTAAGGCACATGGTAGGATTGCATTTCCTGCCTCCCTCTGTGGCCATGTAACCTTCTTAGGTCAATAAAAATTGAGCAGAAGTGACATGTGTTACTCTGCACTGTAAAAGTTGAGTCAGTGGGTGATTCACCACTTGCCTCCTATTGCTGCTGCAGTGGTTTGAAGAAGCACAGGTCAAGAAAAGGACTCTATTAGCCCGAGTCCCCAAGTGACTGATAAATAGAAAGTCCCTGTTCACCACTGTTAGACTTATAGCGTGAACAAGAAATATCTGTTTGTATGTTAACCACTGAGATTTGGGAATTTTTTGTTACTGCATCATAATGGAGTCTATGCTAACTGATGAGCCTTGTTAACTGGAGAGTAGACCCATTGCATTGAAGCTCAGACAGTGCCCAGCCAGGTCCATCTCCTTGTGTCATTTTCTCTTTTAGGTATCAATAAAACAGGTGAGTTTCCTTCATGTGGAAAAGAGACAAACAGAGTCTGCTTTAGCATGTCCATTAACTTCTATCTCCCCCTGCCTCCCCATTACAGACTAGGAGTACCAAAGTCTAAGTCAAGAAAGGAGATAGAGAAAAACTGATATATTCTCCAACCAGTTTCAACTTAAGTAATTTTACTAGATTTTGTTCCTGGTTAGTTCTTGTCTCTATCTTTTCACAATGGCTAGGAAGCCATAAAGAGAAATAATGATGGCTGTTTCCCCAAACATCAAACACTTAAAAGACCTTAGGTATTTATACAGCACACCACTTAGTCATGTCTGCAGCTAACAGAGGTAGGCTTACTACTTTTGTTGTTAAAATCTTTGAAATTCTAGCAGACTAGTGGTGTATAGATTGTAGGTAAGGTTGTAACATGGGCTCTTAAGCTTCTAAACCCCTGGTGTACATGTCCTGAGTCCCCTTTCCTTTGATGTATAAATGAAAGTATCATTTATGCATAAAAATATCATTCTCATGGTTAGTTTACATTATATGGCAGAGGCTGAAGATATTTTTCTGGTGTAATTAAGGTCCATAATCAGTTGAATTTGAGTTAAGCAAAAGGGGGATTATCTTGGGTAAGTCTAATTTTAACAGGTGAGATTTTTTAAAGAGAGTTTATAGGTCACAGATAGAAGCCAGTCAGAGTAGCAGGTGGAGGCCATATGGTAAGACTTCAGTTTGGTTTCTAGTTGCTCAGGATAATTCCTGGTTGACATCTAACAAGAAAATAGGGACCTCAGTCAGAAACAAATTCTGCCAACAATCTGAGGGAGCTTGGATGCAGAACTTTTCCTAATTGATTATCCAGATGAGAATACAGGGGACCAGCATTTTACCTTAAGCCTCATGAGACCATGAGTAAAGTATCCAGCTAACATGTGCCAGGCTTCTGACCCAAAGAAACTGTGAGGTAATAAATTTATTGAAGGTTCAGTCTACTAACTATGTGACAATTTTGATATGCGGTGACAGAAAACTAATACACAAGGTATCTGACCTGAGTGTTTTACCCTAAAATATCTGGCTGTTGTTTTAATAGATCATCTAGGCATGTCCTGCAATCTCCTTAGCTCCTGAAATCAGTTTTAACTCCCATATGGAGCAATGAGACTGGAAGAGGTTTTCACAGTGGTTAAATGTGGCTCATAATGTCTTCAGTGTGTCCCTCATCAAACCATTGGAAGCAGCCTGAGAGAGCTTCATAGTTTCTTCTCACTTTTGAATACATAGTGACCACCTTCTCTCCACTGGGAATGCATTTGTCCTGACTGGAGTCATTCACTAATAGTCACATAAGAACCTGGGATAGTGCCAAAATGATTTTGGGATACCAGGAAGCTGTGATTTATCACTAAAATCAAATGAGGGCCCCTTTTGACCACATTCTGGAGAGGAACTGTGTTAATACAGAAACATCCACTTTACTGATTGGAAAGCATTTGGTCTTTTAAGATGAATTTTGACATTGAATGTATACTTTCATATTATGCAGCACAACCATACAGAAATGAGCCTTGCTGCAAAGAGGCTTTTGTTTGTTTCTGTCTGGCTAATTTTGGCACCATATTTTTGAAGTTGGTAACCAGAGAGCAACCAGTTTCATAGAAGCATAATTTGAGGTAAATAACTTTTCTTTGTATTTGTCAGTGGTTTGACTTGTTACATTTTATGTAAAACTATGTTAATAAAATGACAGAAGCAAACAAAAATGTAACATGATTAGCAAAGATTTTTAGATGTGTTATATAGGACGGAAAGGCATAAAGAGAATCAGTATGTTACTTAGGAGAAAGGGCAGATTTGCCCGATTTGAATGAAAGAGCTTTGTGGAGAAAGAGAAAGCAAGCAAACTGTTAGATGTGTATAATGAGGTGTATCCTTTTAAGCAAGAACAAAAAGACATATGACCATGTAGCCTTGAATCTTTGGTCAGAGATACACAGAGCCCTACTCCATGTGAGTTTATCAGTAGGACTCCACTCTATAGTAATAGCATTATGAGGAGTAAATGTAGAGTAAATGAATTCAAAGGTACTTAAAGCTATGGCTTCTCTAAAGAGTTTGTGAAGGTTCTTGATGAAAACACTGATGACATTGGGCCAACAAACAGGGCTTATATGTAAAACTGATTCTGTGACGTGAGAATTTCTGAGGAGGGCTGAATTGTTGTTTTTCCCATTGATTAGATAAATTCAGATAAATAAATATTATATGATTATTTATCCACATTGTTTCACCAGTGCTACAGATCATCAGTTCTTGGATGAAAGCCCCAGCCAAGGCTAGGAAATGGACAATATGGGCTCTCTTCTTGCCCTGTATTCACTCTAAGACTTCCTGGTAGTCTATTTTTTGGATTATTTATTCTACCCTTATAACTGACCAAAGAACATGCATCAGCCCAGGGGGAGAAACAAAGACTTGGTATTCTGGAAGTCTTTAGTGCATCTTACTCTGGGCAGTGATTGTTGGTTCCAGCTAGTTTAGAAATTTGCTGATAGATTTTCTGTAGTCCATGCTGTTGGCCACTGGTAACAGTAGAAAACCTCCCAAAGAAGATGATTTTCAGGGACTTTGGGGTTGGGGTAGAAAGCTGAGGTCACTTGAACACTATGAAAAACTGCAAGACTTGGTGTCTTCTCATTTTAATTATCTTCCCTTCCCAATCTTATGAAGAACCTCTCCCTAATTCCCAGGATCATTATGCTCTCCATTTACTATTTAAAAATGTGTTTTTTTCTGCTTATGGTGTCCAGTTCAGCGTGTTGGTTTATCTCAGGTAGAAGAATACAAACTTAAGTATGACCACATTCTGAAGATTTCATGAATTTACTCTGTCAAGGTATATTTTAGATTTAAAAGATGGTATTCATTAATCTAAACAAATCTCTATTTGAACACTAGGGCAGAGATCTTTGAGCATAGGGATCTGTGTGTATGTCTTTTGTAACCACATTTGCCATTCTCTTATACCTTTTCCCTATCAAAAACAAGAGCCTGTAACCAAATACTTCACTCCTGAAAGGCTGCTGACCATCTCAGTAAATGGAAAATGCTTTCTCCCAAAGACATGTAGTTCTTGCTGGTGTTTATAACATTCTATCACCTACCTGAGTTTAAACCGAATGGAAGATACACAAAAGAGTCAAAGAAAAATAAAAGTATCAGTTTCAATAGTAATAGCACTAATGGAAAACAGGATCTAGGCATATGACTAAAATGTACCCCAGAATTAGGCAAACCTATCCATCCAGTCAGAGACAGCCTGGAAAATCACAGTCTTGCCCACAAGAATGTTTTCTTTACCAGTAGCTTCCTACTAGTGGAGAATTTATCTAACTATATGCTCTCCGAAAGTAGGCTGATCCCAAAGAGAGAAGGAGAGGGGAAGGTTTGAGCTACTCATCCCATATTTCCTGCTCTCAAATTTCACAGTTTCCACAATTCCATTCCCATAACTGGCTATATAGTTTGTGAGGTCCAGTGCAAAATGAAAAGGCAGAACTCTTTGTTCAAATATGTTTTTATGAATGTCAAGATGGTGACAGTAGAGCCTTGAGTTAAATATAAGCCCGTCTAAGTGTGGAACCCTATGCATTGTACAGGCTATGAATTCATGAAGCCAGCCCTGTTCATTTCTTCTCTGCAATACAGAGTAAGGAAGTGGAAGGAATAGAAGAATGTACTATATTCTTTTCTATCCAAATGGACACACAAATCAAGTATAAACGAGGTTCCCTTAAAAAATAACATTTTCAAGTCTCCTTTTATCATATCCCTTAGGTTTAACCAGCAAGTCCATGGCCCACTGGGGAGTGGATATACCTGTGAGAATTGGAGAACAATAATTTCATCAGAGTTCTTGCTCCCATAGCCACGAGCCTACACTCCTAGTACCAACCACTGCCACTTTATTGATCCTTTTGGCATACAGCGAAGAATTTACTTAAGAAGCCTCAGAAATAGGTCAGAATCATAACAATCATAATCATACTACATTATATCCATACTACTAAGGGATAATGGATCCCTTATACCAGAGGAAGAACTGGTTATTTTAAAATTTATCACGGAGAGGCATCCACGAGGGGAAAGTGCAATTCTTCTGATAAATAAAATGTGAACTCAGTCACTTACTTTAAATATTAAATATTTTAATTAGTTACAAATAGAATTCATTTGTGGGGTCTATTAATGAAAGCCTTTTTAATCAATTTATGCTTATTCACTTTAGTGTTGTCTTCTTTCTGATGACGTATTGCCAGTTGTACTTCAAGCATTTCATCCTTGCCCCTTATCTACATTCTTGCTCTGGGGAAGAAAATCAAGATTGCTTCCTCTCACCTTCACTGCACCCTCCTGCATCTTTTGTGGTAGTGCTGAGTACCAAGCCTGGGTCAAAAAGGGAGAGTCATGGTTGCAATGATTCCTTGTTGCCAGTATGCTGTCCTAGAGGCAGGAGAGATGTGTTCAGCTGGGAGAGTGAATCAATTCATGATGAATTCAGAAGCCTCCGACCTTGACCCTCTACTGCATTATCCAGGGAAGTCTTGGAGTGACTAATGGTGATGTGGTGAAGAGGTGAACAGGGGTAACTTCTATCCTCTGAGCCCTTAGAACATCTGTTGTATAAAAAATAAAATAGCTGATAATGTTTTTATTATAGTCAAAATAATTGTCTCTAAGAAAGAAGACAATCAATGCAAGGAAAATGCTACTCCTCATGAACTATTAAGTCCTGTGCTCTTCTATATTCAAATCAGTTGTCAATACCTACAGTTTTATTGATAAATTCTTACCATTTTTATAGCATGAGGAATGACCCTATACATTCTAAACTAAGTCCACCTGACTTTAAGCAGATTTAATGTGTGACCGTGGAACAAACACCATAGTTCCAAATTTTCACTTACAGCATTTCCCTTAAAGGAGTTTAGGATTCAAAAGCTTCCCACCCTTGCACTTCCTTCTTCATGTTTTCTCATTTTCTATAGAAAGATACAGCCAAAAACCACCAAAAATGTTAATGTAGAAAAAAAAGCTACAATAGATACAACATATAAGAATATTGGCTGTAAAGAGTTTATGGTATTGAACTCTCAGAACAAACAGGCCTATCATCAAACCATGTTTAAGTTAAACATTTTCTAACACAAGGATATGAAGATTTTCCATCTCCATTGATCTTTCTCACTATCTGTCTTTCATCAAACCCAACAAATCTTCTGGCTTTAAAAAAAAAATCTCCCTCTGTTTTTTATCTCCCTACTGTCAATGAGGCTAGCCAGGCCCTCCTAACCTCATATGTGCCCTATAAGTCTTCTAGCAAAGCTGGGGACTTTAAAGTGCCTTAGCCCAGTACTCCACTTTCAATTTAGATTGGTGACACACCATCTTCTTTTTAGCAGGCTCTGGGGTCCCTGGCCCTAACATCCCACCAAACTTCCCTTTCCTTTGGTAGTTGTCAATATGTTATATATCATAGAGGTTCTTCTCCAAACCTTACTGTCAGTAGCCAATTTTCTGAAGTTCCTATAGCATAAGCATGCCAGTCCTTTTCATTTCAGTTGTCTGATCATAGATAGGTTATAAGAAACAAGAGGTAATAAAGAAATTAGCATAGTTTCTAACTGCCATCTGAGATGTTCACTGCAAGATAATCTAAATTTGGAGAGAGGGCAAGATGGCGGAGAAGTAAGGAGCTCCGTACTTGCACTCGCGCCCATACATCACACAGAAAAGATCTGAAGACATTGGAAAC
>NW_024081163.1:0-31298 GCF_003009895.1 Hyaena hyaena
AGAAGCCTCTCTCAGTGGATTCTGCGTCTTTTTTCTCCCAATCTCTCAGGTTTTGTAAGGTTTCCAATGGCTTCAGATCTTTTCTGTGTGATGTATGGGCGCGAGTGCAAGTACGGAGCTCCTTACTTCTCCGCCATCTTGCCCTCTCTCTCCATTTTTCCCATTTTAAATAAAATGAAATAGGCTCTGGTTAGTATTTTCATGTGGAGCATCTGATTTTAATTTAATTTTATTTTTTTAGTTTTTTAATGTTTATTCATTTATTTTGAGAGAGAGGGAGAGAGACCGAGCAGGGGAGAGGCAGAGAGGAAGGGGGAAGGAGAGGGTCCCAAGCAGGATCCACACTCAATACAGAACCCTGCATGAGGCTCAATCTCATGACCTTGAGAGCACCACCTGAGCTTAAACCAAGGGCCAGATACTTACCCACTGAGCCACGCAGGCACTCCCAGAACATCTGATTTTTAGAAGTTACCGATGTTAAATAAAGGATGCCCATATTTTAGAAACTGGATAGGAAGTGATGCCCTGTAGCTCTTCACTTACTTGACATCCATTCAGTGAACACTGACTAAGGACAGTAAGCCAGGCATTGTGCTGAGGACTGGGGAGAGAGCGGGGAGGAAGCCAGCAACCCTGGTCTGCAGAGCCTCAGGATGCGGTCCGGGGGCCAGACAGAGCAGGTGGAAACTGTGGGATAGGGTGGGGCAGGCGTTGGGGACTCTGATCCAGCACAAGAGCCAGTGAGGGATGGGGCAAAGTTCCCATGGGAAAAAGAGAAGAGAGGGCCAGGAGAGGGACTAGCCTGTGCAAAAGCCCAGAGACGGAGAAGCAAGGCAACTAACTCTGGCTGCATCGTTGACCCCAGAGGCCAAGCAGAGTGGGACTTCTGTTGCAACACCCCCAGTGCACCCTGTGAAAGAAACCCGAAGTTTCAGTTCCTCTCCAGAGCTCTGCTCACATGCTCCTGATGGCCATCTTTGTTTTAAGTTACCACAGGGACAAGGCTGTGAATGGGCTCTAAGACTTTCTTTCCTTATCTGTGAAATGGGATAATAAAGTTCACCTTAAAGAGTTCTTGTGCATACTGAATGTATTAATACACAGAAAACGCTTAAACCAGAGCCTCTCCCATTTTCAATGCAATATAATAACTATTACTGTTAGCTAGAGGCCCTGTAAGTATGTCACAGTGAAGTCAAAATTTCCCTGAGCTCAGGCTAGGAATATTAAGAGAGAGGTTTCTTCTCTCTTTCTCTCTCTCTCTCTCCCTCTCCCCGCCCATCATCCCTCTCTCTGTCTCCTCTTGTCCTGCACACATAGCAAACACATATTTTTTGGACCACCCATCGGTGTAGCATGACTGCATCCTAAAGAGCTAAACAGTCTAGTATGCGCACCTGGCTGGACGAGACTGGGGAGAACAGCTCCCCTCTTGTATCAAAGAGCACAGGCCCCACAGTGAGCTCGAGAGGATTAGGATATATGCCCTCCCCTTCGAGAAGGACCATTTCCCAGCCCGGCCAGCTCTAAGTCATCTTGAAGCCTACCCTGCAAGTGACTTAAGGGATTCTCCGACATAATTGTGACTACATGCAATTTTCACCCTCCACACTGACTTTAGAACCCCACCGTTGCTTAAAAGAAGCCACCAGCACCTCTGCCAGTTTAGTACTGGGTAAATTCTAATCCAGTTGGAAATCTTTAAGGCTTTCTGAGAGCTGCTCTTTACTTTCAGCAGTTTACGTCACCCCTAAGCATAGCCTGAGGAGTAGGATTAAAGCCTCCCAGATGTGGACAAACCCCAAAGAGGGGCTGTGATTTACTACCGGAGCCACCACCCCTTTTCCCTCCCCCTCCTGAGGTAAAACGGGCTTCGTCTCTGCCTAAAAGCAGGGCTAACAAGAGACCACAGTCCTGAGACTGGGCACATGGAAGCCAAGACAGGGCAGGCACATAGATCCACAGTGTGAAAAATAGATGCTCTCAGCTCTCAAGTCCACAGCCCGGCACCTCTCGTGAAGCTCAGGCAGGTACGTTCTCCCCGCTGGGTTTAATTTCAAAATCCAGTGCAATCACTGGAAAATGAGAGCTATTTGCTCTTTGAGCTATGCACAATTTTCATCAGCAGTCTCTGGTGGCTACAGTCTCAGGCACCTTTTACCACCTTTTCCTCACGCTCCCTGTGCAGGCCCATACTCCAGAGAAATGGTTTTTCTAATGGCCTGCGGGACGCCTGCCTGTGTCTGGAGGCATTGTCTGAGCGCCGAGTCCAGCGGCTAGAATCTCTCTGCCCAGTCAGACGTGTAGACAGAGCCGCGATCTCACATTTCAGCTGGCTTCTGTCTTCCCTCAGATGCAGGCAATCCGATCCCCCGCTTTTGTCCTTCTAGTGCAGTTCTATAGAGAAAGATAAACATGACGCGGCAACAGTGCGCACAGACCCAGGGAACGGACCCTCAGCGAACGCTAACACAGAAAGGGTAATTACAGTTGGAAGGTGGCAGCTTTGGGGGGGGGGGGAGGAAAGAAAAAAGGAAATAATTCTTTATAAAATGTTCTTAACTTTTAGCTTGATATTCACATCTCATTTTCTATCCCATACGGAAGCAAGGGAACACTCACAGACACAAAAAATACTCCTATATTCTCACACACACACACACACACACACACACACACACAGAGCAAGCTTTTAGAGACCCTTGGTCTTCAATGTTGTTCTTTTCTGCGAATGAACAATTTGCCTCAATCGTCAAATAAACATCAGAAGAGCGTTTTTTCCTGCCTCTGCTGCACCTCAACACGGAAAGAGACAAGCGCAACAGCATGAAACCTGAATGAGCTCACGCAGAAGGACTCAAGAGAACAGGATCTTCCAAATGGAAACCCCAGTTAACTGCAATGTTCTCAGAATCTCTTTGCTTCAGTTGTGATTCCAAAGAGGAAATCCCTATGGCCCAGCGAGCACATACAATCAGTGGTCCACGTTATTTATGTAAAAACCTGTCCTGCTGAATATTTTGGACATAGAATTGACGGTTTCAAAATGAGATTTGCCGACATAACTCCCTTCCTCCAAACAGTAAGAGTCCGCAAAATAGCCGCACGAGTGCTCTCAATGTGTTCTTCCTCATAAGCCAGTGGGAGAGGAGCTTGGCTGAGGAGGACCCCGAGCCTCACACAGGCACTAACCTAATCCCACGCAAAGGAAGATGAGAGCAGAGTGTGAGCTTGGGCCTCCTACGTCAGCAGGCCAGCTCAGAGACGCAGAGGCTCTTCAGGATGGCCACAAGGGCAGCAGAGTCGCAAAGAGCCAGGCCTAATGAAAAGTCCAGGCTGTGTAGGGTCTAGGAGGTGACAACAGTGTTTCAAGCCAAAGGTGTTGGGCCACGTACCTGTTCACAGTGGAGTATGTGTGTCAGGCACAGTGAGGTGTGTGTGTGTGTGTGTGTGTATGTGTGTGTGTGTCTTTCTGCAAAAAAGCAGGAGGGCCAAAAAAAAAAAAAAAAGGCAATGGGGAATGAGGCTTTATTTTACATAAATTCTACAGTGTTGGCCAAACCCGCCCTCCCAATTTCCTGCAGGCTCCCCAAAGGAAAGGGATCCAATTAAGCATAAAATAAGGCCTCCCCACACACAATAGCCTCACCTAGAACACTGCACCTCCACGCCCTTCTCACCTCTCAAGATTTGGAAGTGGAAACTTTGGCATCATTAAAAAACTATCTCCTTACTTGTGTGTTCGCTTGCTCTTTCCTGGAGGGACGGAAGCCATTGGGACTGCCTTCGGCTTGGGAGGGGCCCTCTGAACGGCGTACAGAGGTCAGGGTGAAGCCCTGGGGAAGGAGCAGAGACGGCTGATCCAGACCTGCTTTGGCTGAGTCTTCAGGAAAAGAGAGCATAACATTGTTTGGTTTCTACGTTGTCGGTCCAGGTCCCCGGCTGGAGAAGAGAGGAGTTGAGGCAGATGATGACCCGGGAGAATGCATCTGGCTCGGTACCTCTGAGAGGTGGGAAGACATGCCAGTCAGGCCTGAGCCACGGAACCCCTAGCCTCAGCAGAGCCCCAAAATCCAGGGCTGCTATCATACAGCAGCCACCTTCCTTTCAGGGTACTCAGAAACCACAGGATGGCGCCGTGCTGCCGTCAGCAGAGTGCGACCTAGGAGCCGAGACCCCTCATTATCTCTAGTTTCACCTCAGCCTGCTTTTCTTGTCACAAACCCTGGCCTTCAACATATAGAGACACGCGCACACACACACACATATTGCCGATTTCACAATGACACAAAAGTTAATAAGACACAATGATGTCCTTGACGCCTGGGTGGTAAATGCAAAGGGCATGGCTTTTTGCAGCCATCCTGATCCTGGTTCTATCATTTATGAGTTGTGTGGCCTTAGCCAAATCACTTTTTGTCTCTAGAAAAGGGAGACAGAAACAACTGTTTCTGAAAGGATTAGAGAGTTAAAGTCTATAAACACTTCTCCCAGGAGCACGATAGGCCTAGAGAAAAACACGAACAGCATTATTAGTTATGGAGAACAACTAACTGTAGAGGAGGGAGTAAGACCGAACAAACATGGTGGGTCCAGAACCAGAGAAAAGTGGGCTCAATGCAACAGGCCAGTGAGATAGTAAAAGGGGACCTCCTCACAGAGGACCTGACTCCACTACTTTCAAAAATGGGACATGGCTCAGTCGATTAGGTGTCCGACTTCAGCTTAGGTCATGATCTCATGGTTGGTGGGTTCCAGCCCCACATTGGGCTCTGTGCTGACAGCTCGGAGCCTGGATCCTGTTTCAGATTCTGTGTCTCCATCTGTCTGCCTCTCCTCCACTCACGTTCTGTCTCTCTCTCTCAAAAATGAATAAACATTAAAAAAAAATTTTTTTAATGAGACAGCCAATGATTCCTACCCAGACCCAGCTTTATAGGTATGGCCTGTGCAGTTGCACATGGCCTGCACTTAGTTTAGTGTTCTGCTGTTATTGTCTTGAAATTCTTAATAATTTTTGAACACTGGGTCCTGCATTTTCATTTTGAACTGGGCCCTGCAAACTATGTAGCCAGCCCTGTTGCTGTTTACTGAGATTGATGGAGTTTTAATTAACTGACTCCTCTGAGGCAGCCTACCCCCTGCTCAGAGGCCTCCTGTGCTGCTCAGACTCCCAATGCTCCTCTAATACCCCAGTCTGTGGGCACACTAGGTGTTCCTTTTCAACTCCAGACTTCCTCATCCACATGACCCACCCCAGCTTCTCTGGGGGTAACAGTGGGGAATAAATTTACACCAGGCCATCACTCTCAATACACAGGGCAATGTTCCCCTCCATGAAAGTCATTTCCAGAATTCAAGAATTCTACCTGACAAAGACCAGCCCTGTGTTTAGCCCCATCTGCCTTCCATTCAACCAGCATTTGTAAGTACCTACTATGTACTCAGTCTTCAGCTGGACTGGATGAACCCTGTCTTCCTGGCGGCAGGCACATCCCACGCAGAACTGATAGGAGCTGGGCTAAAGGAACAATGCTCCCCAGGACCTAGAGTAAGTAAAACTTGGGGTAATTTGACCTGATAAACTTTTACCGGGAAGAAAGAGCATATTGTAGGAGCAGAGGTGAGAGCCCAGAGATAAGGCTGTGCTCGCTTGGACTCCAGCTGCTGGTGCGAGGAAACTAGATGAGATGCCACAAACCCCACCATGTTTCCCTGTCTGCTGTTAAGAAGTATCCTGCTGACAGGTCACCTGGGTGGCTCAGTCCATTAAGCATCTGACTTTGGCTGAGGTCATGATTTCACAACTTGTGAGTTCAAGCCCTGCATTGGACTCTGTGCTGACAGCCATGCCTTGGGTTCTGTGTCTCCCTGTCTCTCTGCACCTCCCCCCTCGAACCCTGTCTCTCAAAAATAAACAAACATTTAGAAAAAAAGAAAAAAAGGTGTCCTACCGACCATGAATTGTATTACTCGAGTGTACTGCATCCCTGGGCACCACCCTCGGGTATATCAGTGTTTTGGTTGGGGAGGGCTATCTGCCACCTTTGGCCCAGACTCATTTTCCCTAAGAGAAGGAGTTTGGCATGGCCAAAGAACCCTGAGTGTTTGCAGGCACAAGAACAGGAAAAATTTGAGAATAACTTAAAGAAAGTGGTCTGCAGAACGGCCAGATAGTGGATAGGGGGCGCAGAGTGGGTAGGGGGCGCAGTGGTGAGATGCAGATTCCTGCTGCCTCATCTCTCTTCTTCTGTGACAGTCCCTCCTCTGGGAGCATCCAGAAACCCAAAAGAAAGAAGGTCCCAGAAGTTGATCTATAGGGCATGCCAAGAAAAGACTCCCCATTTATCTGAATCATTGAGCTGTAAGCATGAGCGGTGAGAGTAAAAATAACTGCATCCATCTCAGGAAGGAGACCAGAAATCGTGTCAGAAGGACCTACTCCTCCAAATCAGCTCTAAGCTGGGTTTTTAGCATTTTTTTAAGAAGATAGAAGTTTATTGACTACACTGCGAGAGAGCAGTGGGCAGGACGGCAAAGGAAAAGAAGAGATTATCCGCCAGGAGGCAGTGGAGGGGAAGGAGAGCTATAGTTAAGTGGGGGAGTGAGAAGGTATGAGAAGGTATGGAACTTTCCTTTTTTGGTACCTATGCCTGGTTGCAAGAAGCCCATGGGTCAGCTAAGGCCTTTGGCTATTGTGAGGTGGGTCGCTCAATGAGCCTGATTGTATTCAGTCCAGTGGCCACCATGGGCCCTTTTACCTTACTCCGGTTTCCGTTGCTCAAGTCTATTGCCTAAAAGAGACCTCCACATCCCCCCCCCCCCCCGACATATTGACAATGACAAATCTCTGGCATTTGGTGGAGGCCTCATGCTTCATGCTGGACAGAGGAGATGCACTGTGCCTACCTAAACTCATCAGTCCATCAGGGTTTCTATGCAGTTACAGACCAGACCATGGTTTTATATCAACTTGCAGATAGGTGATTTGAGTGAAACTCCTTGGTGGTCAGCTCCATGGAATTTAGGAGAAGGGGATACTCCAATGGTGTGGGCTGGAATCCTTGTTGAACCATCAGTCATATATGGAATTGTTGGATAATAGAAGAGACAAATTTAACACAGAGATTAAGGAGAGGGGGACCAATAATTTAGTGGTATGGGTCCTAAGAAGGTAAGAGGCTAGGATGGCCATGACCAGGTTTCTTTCCAGGAAAATCATCTTTGTGTTACAAAAACCCTGAGGGAGGAAGTCACTCAGATGCACAGTAACACATTTTGCCTGTAGATCAAGATGGCAGCTGGATCCACAGGAATAAAGGAGTAAAGGAGGGTGATCCAAAAAAACCAAGGCAGAGGAGAGCCAGCATAAGGGAAGCATCTCAATGAGTCCATACCATGTGCAGATTCACCCTGGACAAGTTACTGCTACCAATTCACCACACATTGGGAATGGAGACTTTAGGGGGGACAGAGTAGGAGAGGAGAGGAAAGGGGAACTTCATCCTCAAGGCTCAGGTAATCTGATCTACCCACCCTTAGAGCTTCAGACCACAGTGGGGAGCCACCCTGACCAGAGACCTTCAGTTGTCTGAGGAATATTAGGGTTAGACCACAGAAGGGCCAGAAACAGAAAGGAGAAGGAAGAAAGGATCCTTCCTTCTGAGGTCATCAAGGGAAATTATTCCCCATTTCAGGGAAAGGACTTCCACTGGATCCCCCTAGGGCTTCAGATATTCAAGAAAGAGTAACCTCAGTGGGAGGTAACCAGTTCCCAAAGGAGAACGAGAGTCGGTCTACTCAGGGAAAGTCCCCACAAATTCCCAGAACACCGGGGAGAGTCCCAGCCTGGTAGAGATTGCCCATACAGGCCACCAAATGTCGACTGATCAAATTGGGTGGAAGCCACTGGCAGGTGGTGAAAGAATTCCCCGAGGCACAAAAAAGGAGAGAGAAGCTTACTGAATACACTGCAAGGGAGCAGTAGGCAGGGCAGCAGAGGGGACACTATCTGCCAGTTTGGGGCATTTTTAATAATTTTTTTAAATGTTTTATTTATTTTTGAGAGAGAGACAGACAGCGTGAACAGGGGAGGGTCAGAGAGAGAGGGAGTCACAGAATCCGAAGACAGGCTCCAGGCTCTGAGCTGGCAGTCAGCACAGAGCCCAATGCAGGGCTCGAACCCATGAACCGTGAGATCATGACCTGAGCTGAAGTCGGACGCTTAGCTGACTGAGCCACCCAGGCACCCCTGGGGCATTTAAAAAAAATCCATGCCCCATGGTAATGAATGTGAAGAACTCTCACTCTTCTATAAACTAAGTATATTGACTTCAATTAAGTGCAAGGAGAAATGACGATCTAAGCATGTACTTTTTGAAAGAAGCTTGCTACTTCTCCCTATCTCTCAGTTTCCTACCCCCGTTCCCACCCTGTGGCCTCAGATTCTATTAAGTCCTTAAATGAGGATGTTCCATTTTGTTCCCCAATTGGAAATGTTTATTATAAACTTGTTTTCAATGTGATCCTCTTAAGTCTCTGTATTCATCTCTGTGGATCTTCTTAAGTCTTCTTTGGGCCTCTCTCTGGCTGCTCACAGAGAAGTGGGGCTCAGGAAGAGAAGAGAGGTTAGGAACCTGCATCTTACAGGTGCTGTCTCCATGCCTAATAGAGAGTCTGTGATGTAGTCCATGCTCAATACGAGTGAATAAGTGATTGCATGTATGAGGGGATGGTAGAATGGGTAGAAGGAGGAGCAGATCCTCACAGAGGACGACGGTCCAGTCTTTACCAATCTAGTTTTTTTTTTGTATTTACTGGGAACATCGAACTATTCCCACCTGGGCAAAGCCCTCACCTTTAGGCAGCCATAGGTTTCCAGGCACAGACCAGGCCAGAAATTTAACTAGGTGCCTTGCGTTTTACTTGGAAACCTTAAAAAACAAAACAAAACAACAACAAAAATCAAATAGGATATTTTGGCCTCTATTCTTTAAACTAATTTCATCAAATCTCAATATAGCAATAGAAAAATGTATGCAATTCTGTATGATACCTAATGCAGCTTCTTAATAGAATCTTAGAGTTTCAACTATCACTTTAGAAAATGTATAATGTTGGGGTGCCTCGGTGTCTCAGTCGGTTGAGCGTCTGACTTTGGCTCAGGTCATGATCCCCCAGTTCATGGGTTCGAGCCCCACATCAGGCTCTGTGCTGACAGCTTGGAACCTGAAGCCTGCTTCGGATTCTGTGTATGTCTCTCTCTCTGCCCCTCCCCCACTTGCACTCAGTCGTACTCTCTCTCAAAAATAAACAAACACTAAAAAAAATTAGAAAATGTATAATGTTATAAAATTTTCAATGTGAATAATTGATATTATCTGTAATTAACACTTACTAATATGTTTTTTAATTAAATTATATCTCTTTAAAAAAGAGAGAAAAAAGACTGGTCAGTCCCTTGAGTGTTGAGTGTCCTTTAAGTTAACAAGGTAAGGTCAGTAGAAGAGAGAGAAGTCAGGTCTTGAGTCCCAAACCAAAAATCACCTGTGCAGTAGCTTGGTTTAACAAGATTTCCTAAGTGAAAGTAATCCGTGGCTACTTGACAATGGTCAAGAAAATAAAAGGGAAATAATGGATGCTTAGAACCACTGTACCGGAGGAACTATGTTACAGAGTTTTAATTTGGAGAAAGATCCCTTCTTCTGCAGGGCTGTTTGTGCCATTAACTTTGATGATCTAATTCACCTTCAGATTTTCCAAGATCCAAGCCAACACTGAAAATAGCCACATGTGCAATCAACATTTTCTAAATATAAATAATTTGGAACACATCCTGCTTATTGCTCTGAATGACTTCAAATTGCTCTATGCAAAGAACACCACATGAGACTTCCAAATGCCTGCCCAGGTGTCAACAGGTAACAAGTCAGGCTGACAGAAGTGACTGGCTAAGCCCACACTGCAGGAACTCGGCATCCTGAAATTTCTGCAGGACTCAACAAGACAAGAACTTTGTGTGCACTTAGGATACATGCTAATAAAATGACTCCACAATGGTCACTAGACTTCTTCAAATCCTATTGCCAGAAGCAATCAAAGTAAGTGTTGTAATTTAACTGACCAACACATCCCTTAGTTTATGTCAATTATCTAATCAGTTACACAGAAATAATAAGCTATTCCAATTTTTATCACTGGTTTTCTTCTAAGCCTTGTCTGTTTGCAAAACAGAATTAAGAATATACACAACAAAAGAACCCTGGGTTATCACAATAGAAAGGGACCTCAGAGCTCATTAACCAAGTTTCCTACCTCACCTTATAGAGAAGTAAACCGAGCTTCTATCTAAGTCACGTTCCTTAAAAACAGAGCTGGGGTGCCTGGGTGGCTCAGTTGATCAAGCGTCCAACTCGGTTTCGGCTTAGATCATGATCTCACAGTTTGTGGCATCATGCCCTGTGTTAAGCCCCAATCTTAAGGCACAGAAACTGCTTGGAATTCTCTCTGTCTCTCTCTGCTTCTCCTCCTGGCTCATACATTGCACTCCCTCTCTAAATAGATAGATAGATAGATAGATAGATAGATAGATAGATAGATAGATAGATAGATGGCAGAGTCTGAGACAAGGATTCAGGCACACATGCTTTACTGAAAGAAGGGCTCTTCAAGCTCTTCAAGACAAACCTATGAGGGAGCAATTGAAGAGTATAGGTAAGAAGGGCTAAGCAAAGATGTGACCTCAGGAAAAGTTTAGTTTTGCATGAAAGGCTTCAGCTATGGGCCTCCCCTGGAATTGGCATCTGCTGTTCTATCAGCAACAGATAACTCTCTAGAGAAAGGAGCAGCTATGAGCTGCGTATTAGCAGGCAGTGCTCATAGCAGCTGGGGACTGGGCTCCCTGGCCCAGTAAATGGGTCCATGGGTAGTGTTCACCACAGTCCCAGAGAAGTGTCTATGAAAATGTCTGCATGGAATGTCTCTTTCTATATACAGCAAAATCTTGGATTGCGAGTAACTTGTTCTTGAGTGTTCCACAAGATGAACTAATATTTCTAAAAATTTTTAACTTGATAAATGAGTGATGTCTTGCAATATGAGTAGTATGTGTCGCTAAACATCACATGATCACAACTGAGCGAATGGTTCTTGAAACTCGCTTTGATATACGAGTGCTCTGGATTACAAGGATGTTTCTGGAATGAATTATGCTTGCAAACCAAGGCTTTCCTGTATGTCAATAAATGTCTAAGGGCACCTGGATGTGGCTCGACTGGTTGAGCGTCTGACTTCGGCTCAGGTCATGATCTCGTGGTTCGTGAGCTCGAGCCACACATTGGGCTCACTGCTGTCAGTGAAGAGTCAACTTCAGATCCTCTGTCTCCCTCTCTTTCTGCTCCTCCCCCGCTTGTGCTCTCTCAAAACTAAATTTTAAAAAAATTGAAAGAAAATATGTCTCTGTATATCTCTACATAAATATATAGAGACAGAGAGAAATTGGGTAGGGAGAGACCGAGAGACAAAAAGAAACGGCCAAGCTCAAATGTGTCATGTAGAAGGGGAAGTAGTAAAGGAGCACACACGAGGAGTAATGGAGACACCTGGTGAAGCCAAACCACGGAGTGGAGGCTGAGGGGCCTCAGCTAGCAGAGAGCAGACCAGGCACACAGAAAAAGCTGTGCTAATGGCAGGGGTCTAAAATGAACCATGAGCTCTTCCTAGTGAGGTAGAGTTGTGTAAGTGAGGCCAGGGGTTTGGTCACCCAGGAAACCTATCTGTTCATGAGAAAAGGACAGATATCAAGGCTCAAACCCAGCTACAGACAGAAGAAGGAAGCCCATCGTCAGTGGACAGTGTTCAGAGAAGCAGGAGGCTAACAAAGGGCAGGAAACACAGAACTACAGCCCAAGGTCATGAGTGAGATCCTGCCAAGTGGTAGAGCTCTGGCCAGACAGACGGGAAGACGGTGCACAGGTGACATGCGACAGCCTTCGGGAAGTCAGTGTCAGGGGTCGTGAGGTGAGACACCGCACCAGTCACAGGATACTGAGCTGACACACAATCCTGGCCTGGTGGAGGGGATGCAGAGGGGAGTGACAGCAGAAGGAAGGCAGAAGCCCACAGCCAGCACCAGGTGCCCGCAGGCCTGGCATTGAACTGCCTCTTCCTGGGGAGGTTTCCCTTCCCACGGGCTCCGGAATGGAGTGCACCCAGGACGTGTAGGTAGCTGGGTGAATTTGGGGCGGGAGGTTGGAAAGATGGACAGCAGGATGGTGGGGAGGTGAGCAGACCCTCTGAGGGCAGAAGCCAGCTCTTGGCAGTGGCCTGGGGCAAGAAACCTATTTAGGGAATGGAGCCTTACAGGCACTGAAAGTCTCCAGATAGGAGTCTGTACCTGAATCTCTAGGGCATCAAGGCAGTCCCTCTTGTTTTCCACGGCTGTGTTTGCTGAATGTGCAAACATCCATGAATAGGGATCTTAAAAATGATTAAAAAGAGCAAAGCTCCTACAAGGAAAACACACTATTAATCCTGAAAGTTCTCTTCCATTTTTTTTATAGCTGCTCTTCTCCAATAAAACATCACACCGTGGTTTTGTTTATTTTAGCATATTACAGTTTTGATAAGGCCCCGAATCCTTACATCAAATATATTTTTCAATGTCAAAAGGGCACGCAAAGAAATGTTTCCTAATGAAAGATTTATCTTTTATCTGACAGCGATGATTTAACTGGTTCTGATCTCTTCATCCTCGTTTCCATTTAAAAAAAAAAAAGTTGAACAAAATTATCTTTCTTGGAGTAACAACCCCTTCTAAAACCTGACTGTTTTGTCATACCTCTGTAATCTCCCTTGGATATCGTGGGCTATTCATTTTCTTCCTGACTCCAATTTGCCTTCTGATATTTTTCTTTGGTCTGTTCAAACATTCCCCCGATTGCCCCGGCTCATCAGAGCAAGGCCTTCGCTCAAGCAAGAGCCCGTTGCCACCATGTGTCACCCACGGGCTGTCACCCAGCGCTCCGCCAGCTCTGGGGCCCCTCCGTGCATAGTGGAGGACCTTTGAAAATGGTCTAAGCTCTTCTCATTAAAGCCTTCTCTACCCCTTATCCCCGTGACATCTTTTATCTATGTATCAAGTCAGAGGCTGCAGCTTCATAGCCCTAGAAAAAAAGGAGCTACTGAGCCTGGTTTAAAAAAGAAAAATCTGAGAAAAGGAAAGGCTGAAAATACAACGTGGACACGCAGGGCGCCATGTGCACCTGTGAGTGGGCTCCCTGCATGAGTGGGCCTGGATGAAGGGTAAGAGAGCCTGAAATGCAGCCAGCACAGAGCCGCGCATGCCCAGGGGGAGTGCCTTTTCCACTACGCCCCAAAATGCCATCTTTGGGTTGACAACAGCTCCACATTCTTAGGGGGTCATTTCTTCCGGGTGTTGAGGTGGGCCAATGGATGGTCATATCACGGTTATTACTGACTCTGTTAAGTTGTTGCTGTTTTCTTCTTTGGTTATCTTTCGTTTTATTTCACCTGTGTGATTTCACCTCTATTTTCTGCCATGGAAGTGTGGCAGCCTCTGGCACAGCCCCGGTTCAGAGGAAGCACCATGCACACAAACAGATCTCACATACCTCTCTCTCTCTCTGCCTCTCCTCTTAAACAGCCCCTAAAAAGAAATGTCTTTTCAACTGTGTTTAATCAGCAGTGTGGATCCAAGGGTGCTGGCTGAGTCCCTACTCGATTCTGAATGCACAATCACATCCCCACTCATTAGTGACGGCAAAGCTGAGCTGTCAGGCATGGCTTCCACTCCAGGAAAGGGGTCTGTGTGAGAGCAATATCCAGGATCCACACAAAAGCTGAATTGGCTTTTTCTTTTCTTTTAAGCTCTATTGATCTCAGGCAGAACTGAGGCCTGGTAGAAAAAAGGTAGGAATCAGCTCAACATACTAATTTATGTATTATTTATGGACTTCAGCACTACAGGAAAATGAACTTGTACAACAGAACTTCCATTATACACAATTCCAACATAAGGAGCATGTCACACAAGAACGGTGAAATCTCATGGTGGGGGAGAACAGGGTCCTGGAAATGACATTGAATTTCAGACCAGAAAGCACCACATCCGCGTGAGACCTGACTGGAGCAGGTTACTAGGGCCTCTTCAGCCTTTGAGTTTCTTATCTCTAAAATGGACAGAAATATCGGCTCTCACAGACGGGGTGATAATTAAATGGGGAAGTAAAAGATGTATTTCAAAGTGGTTACAAAAACATGTTGTAGGGATGCCTGGGTGGCTCCAGTTGGTTAAGCGTCTGACTTCACTTCAGGTCATGATCTCATAGTTTGTGAGTTCGAGCCCTGAGTCAGGTTCTGTGCTGACAGTCCAGAGCCTGGAGCCTGCTTCAGATTCTGGGTCTCCTTCTTTCTGCTCCTCCCCTGCTCATGCTCTGTCTCTCAAAAATAAATAAACATTAAAAAAAATTCAAATACTTGTTGTAGGTGCCCTGTGTAAAGAAGGGCACGGGTCCAACTCCTACATTTCTTGCCACAGATTATCCACCTTTCCTCAACTCCAGAAATAGTAAAGAACCCTCTCACCATTCATCCAGAAAGAAGCAAGAAGACCTTCTCTCCTAATTCAGGGCATGGTTCTCTCACGTACTCTCACTTTCTCTCTTCTCTAAAAAACAGCACAAAAACTGGCACAATCACCCATCTAGCCTACAGCGACAAGCCCAGTATCTTTCCTAACTACAGCCTCAAGGTAACGGCCAGACTGCCTTCTACCCTGGGCAAGGAGAGCGCCTGTCTCGAGGCTGTCTGCTCCCATCCTGCCTTCTTGCCACCACCAGAGTGGTTGTTGAAATGTGCTCATTCCCAGCCTGAGACCCCCATCGCGCCTGCACCAATCCGGTACCTTTGGTCCTCTGAGGGAAGACAGCTGACTTCAAGGTCAAGTTTCGCTCAGGGTGGCCACCCACAGTATAGGTTTCCAAGAAAGCAGCTCAGAGCTGATGTTCTGTCTCTGCCTCCCCAACTGTTTCCCAGATGCCCGAGTTCTCTGGAGCTCTCTGGCAGAATTAGTTCACATGGTAAGAATCCTCTGGCCCCTCTGGTCCCACACGAGCTACGCTATCCAAGGGTAAGCAGATTTTTTCCTTTCGTTTTTGAAAGGCGATCGATGTTGTAACACCTAAGGACAGCTATTGATTGTCTTCAGAGAGCAGAGCCTTCATCTACTCCTTCCACCCCTTCCCGGCGTCTTCCCCACCTCCTCTCCCCTGCCCACCCATCCCAAAGGACAAAGCTGCCTCCCTGCATTTCACCGCGCTGATCTCATCTCTCCTGCAAAATATAAGTTAAATCTTCAGGGAGACATTTAAGGAATGCTTACTATGTATAGTGAACATACCTGCTAGACGTTTTACTTCTCTGGTCTCAATTCTCACAAGCACTTGGTTCAGGTACAATCTCCATTTTATGAATAGAAACTGAGACCTGAAGTGGCTCATCCAAGGGCACATAGCTTGCAGGTAGCAGAGTACAAATTCAAACTGCTACGTACTGGATTCATTGCTCCTTAGAGCCCCTGTCCCCCTGGCATTCACTTCCACACTACTGTTCCATATAGTTAATGAGCACGTACTGTGCCAGGAATTGCTGGCAGTACTTAGTACTCCTCATAAAAGAAGTCGTTTCATACTCACAGTAACGCCATGAGGTAGGTACCATTTTTATCCCCATTTCACAGATGCAGGAACTGAGATATAGTGAGTTTAAGTAACTTGCCCAAGATCCTACAGCTGGTGATGGACAGGACAGGGATGCAAATCCAGGTTGTCTGAGACTTCAGGCTGCATGGCTCTTGCCCAGCCCAGCTCCTCCCAGAAGGGAGTTCTCTCTATCCCAGAACCCTACAGCCGGCAGAGGGACAGGGGTATGGATGGGGCAAGATAGAGGCCAGTGGGATGAGGGCTTCCTAAGGCACTGTGCTCTGAGAAGAAGTAGCAGCTGGGGTCAGCAGGACCAGGGAGGGTTCAAGGCAGGGCCACCCACTTGTAAGTCACGATGCTACCCCTGGCACAGATGTCCCACCCCCTGGACTCAAGATACCCAAATCTCACCTTAAAGAGATACTGTCTTGGATCCTAGAGATGTTTCTGGGACTGAGAGTCACGTGTTGAAATGCAAATGCCTCTGGGAGCTGTACCTCCTCAAATACCACCTCAGCAGAGGTGACAATTTGTCAGAGACATACGGCCTCCTTTCACTGTGTGCTCTCAGCTGCTGGACAGAGAAACAGCTCTCCCTGTGGGGTGGCCTGACCTGAGGTGCCTGCTAGGTGCCCTGACCCAGGAACAAGGCAGTACAGGGAGCTGGTCTTTGAGGCAAGGTTTTGAGGATGTGTCCTTTACATCTTCCCAGTCCTCAACACTGGCCCCAGTGATGTGGAAACACATGAAGGCCTGACATTCTGTGATTAGCTAAAAGAGCTCTAATCACTGCAGGTGTGCTGGGTCCGGGAGCTCAGAAAGGGCAGACCACAAACACAGAGAATAACAAAAACAGCCTTCGACCTTCTGAGAAAGAAAACTATGCAGAGGGGTTGAAATGCCCAGGAATAGATAGGGTGGTGAGCATTCAGAGTCAAACCTGCATCAACAAGCACTAATTGAGCAACTACTATGAACTTCATACAATGATCAAAACACTCAGTCCTTGCCTTTAAGGTGTTCTTTCTTCACCTCAGGCTTTGATTGGCTCCCAGCATTAAACCTACATTAATGCCTTAATGCCAAGTTGAAACATCTTTTTCCTGTTTTAAGACTTCATTTCAAAACAACACCAAAAAACACCAAATAAAAACATTCTTGAAGTCCATACTTTCACTATGCAGAATTAGTGATTTCATTTGTTGTCTCTTTTCTCGTGAGCCTCATCCCCCTACGTGCACTCTCACCCAGAACCCTCATCCCCAGAGAACCACTATCAGGATTTTAGGGCATGTCTTTCAGTCCTTTTTTTTTTTTTTTTCCAATAATTTTACATTTATAATCCCTTATTTTCCACTCCTGGTTTAAAAATTTTGCTTTCTATTTCTACTCTTTCAGTAATTACACTGTAGATTTTTAAATGCATATTTACTACATATTTTTTAAGTTTATTTTTTTATTTTGAGAGAGAGAGAGCATGCATGAGCTGGGGAGAGGCAGAGAGAGAGGGAGAGAGAATCCCACGCAGGCTCTGCACTGTCAGCACAGAGCCTGACACAGGGCATGAACTCACAAACTGTGAGATCATAACCCGAGCCGAAGTCAAGAGTTGGAATCTCAACCCACTGAGCCACCCAGGACCCCCTTAATTACATATTTTTACAACTAAACTGAATTATACGCTATCTGTATTTCACCTCACAAAACTTAGCTGGCTTTAACTTCCCTTCCAAATGAACCAGTCTCAAACCTTTGTTGTTATTACAACAGAATTTTAGTTATGTTTTGCTTAAATATATACATAAATGACTGTCTTCCTCTTGCATCCCGTACCTTCCTTCCATATTCATTTGCATTCCTGCTTTAGGACATCCTGTATTAGTTCTTTCCATCTGTGAGTGGCAAACTCTCCAAGTTCTTTTATGTTTAAAAATGTCCTTGTTTTGCCCCGTCTCTTAAAAATATCATTTGCCTGGTGTTATACAGCCTATAATTTCCTTGAAAATGCTGCAGCAGAGATAGCATGACATATATCTATGAATATATGCTAGTTTTAATCTGTGGTCCTGGTTGGTGAAGATTAGCAGTATCCTAATCAACAAGAAACCCTCCAGGAGGGGTTCATTAGAATCTGAAAGACCCCATTGAAGACTAACTCCCCTGAGGCTCTGGAAATACTGCTACCTAAAATCACACAGAGAGCATGTAATTAGCATAATTTTACAGAATTTTTTTTTTATCGTTGCAATAATTGGTGGCCAATCTATGTGGATTGGTTAGAAACATGGTACAGATATCTCCTCTGCCCCTAGGCGGACAGGATACAGAACTGGGCCAGCCCAACAGCTTACTTCCCCACAGAGCAGCAGGCTCCCTTTTTATTAAAACTGCATTTGATTTAATAGAAAACTCTGTCATTTGATCCAGCAGGAATATCCTACTTCTAGAATATTATCACATCAGCCTTAAGGAAGTACTTTATGCAAGGCGTTGGGAGAAATGCCTAAAGCCTGTTGAACTAGATTTTCTTTGATTTTCTAAAAACAGGTAAAACTGGGTTTCCTTTTGTGCTCACTTACCAAAAATCTTTCTGAGTGCAGCTGAATTTGGTCTGAGACTCGATTTCATTATAACATCCTAGTTGTTGATAAGATTATGCAGAAGAGGACCTCAGTCAACACTAATCACTGGAGGCCCTTATAATTTATCAAAAGAATAAGGCAGTGATTGAATAGGCTTAGATTAGTTATTAACAGCTGGGTATGAAAGTCTGGGTTTGGTGTTTCAGAGTAGTAGCCATTGTTGTTTGGCATCTATGAGGAGAAGTCTGCTGTAAGTGTGATGGCCACAGCCTTGTAGGTAATTCTTGTGAATTATAGGATTTTATATTCTGCCATTCTACCACAATGGAATCTATAAAAGGAATTTTTTTCTTTTTAAATTATTCTTGGCATTTTGACTTCTTTCTAGAACATTATCCCTCCATATTTAGAAAATATGCAGGCATTGCCTCTTTGAATCTTGGTTTCCAAATCACTAACTCTCTCTGTGTCTATATCTAAATTATAACCCATTTGTTGAGTTTTTTATTTCTATGAGTTTACTTCTTGTTTTTAAGATTTCTGCTTGGTTTCTTTTCATTTGACTTTGAATAATTTTTTCTCAGGCATTTCTGTATCTTTGATGAGGGAATAGTGTCTCTTAACACATGTTCAATTTGACTCTTGATTTAGAAGTCATCTCATTAATTCTTCTGTGCAACTAGGAATTAGATCCAAAGCAGCTTTGTTTTAGAGAAGTATGACAGGAGAGGTATAAGGAAGACACCCAGAATCTGTCTGATGTTGGAAAGACCAGGACCAGGAGAGAGACAACATCGAAACAGGGTTCAGGAAGATTCTATCTGCATGGAGATACCATTTTACAGCTACTTGACAATGATATTGTGTGCTCTAATAATTGGTTTTTAGTATCACAGGTAGAGCTTGGCTCTAAACTCTGGAAAGAAAACTGTGCCAAAAAGCAGAGGTGTTTGATCCTGAGAGAGATAGTTATTAAGGGACTATTTGATACAAATAAACCAGCAACACTAAGCAGCTGGATACCTGACACCAGAGCAAGCTTGGAGAGGCTGAGAGGCCAGCCAGCAGGGAAACTGCTAATTGAAAATAGACAATCGTGGGGTTTTTAAGCAGACTGGTGACATCATGCTGCTATTTTATTTTTCTTTCTTTTTATGCTTTTTGACAGAACTGAGGAAAGACACAAAGAACTTTCCGTTGGTCACGAATGCCAGAAAGGTTAAATTAGGCCATTCCTCTTATTAGCCTATAGACAGACAAAGCTGTGGTTCTGATGAAGAAGTATGGCAGGTTACAAGGTTAGAAGCCTTGCAATTACAAAAAAGAAAAACCACAAACAACAAAAACAAGCAAAAAAAAAAAAGAACACTGTAAGAACTAACATTTACTAAGGCCCTCAGGACAAATAGGGCTAATGCTAATTAAAACCAGTTAAGCCTTGGTGCTCTCTCCCAAATTCCCTAGAACTACCACCACAAATGTAATTCCTGGATTTCCACCCAGAGTGTTCCATTCAGTAGGTCTGGAGTGCGGCCCAGGAACCTGCATATTCACACGCACCCCAGATGATTCTGATACAAATTGTCAGCAATACCCTTGGAGAGAAACACTATATTAAATCGTGGAATAAATTATGCCTAGGTGATGCTATATATTTCAATTTAGCATTAGAATGTGATCAAACTTCTCAAAAAAATAATTACTGATCAGTGGAGGTTTACATTTAGCTACTGGGATAAAATCGCTTTTACTGAAACACAGAAAGGATACTACTGAAAACCATGCTAACTAGAACTATCGGTGACCCACACCTGTGAGGAGGGCATCGTATAAAGAAGTGCCCTCCAGTTGAGGTGATGTGACACACTGCTTCTCAACCCTGACCTGCACATTAGGAACATCTAGGGCACTTATTAAAAATACCAGTGCCCAGGCTCCACCCCAAACCAATTAAATCTGAACATCAGGGGATGGAGCCCCTATATCAGCAAATTTATAAAGCTCGGCAGGCAATTCTAATGTACAGCCAAGGTCAAGAACCACGGGCTCTACTGAGAACGAAGGGGTGAGTCCTGCAAAACTTAACCCTCGAAAGCCAAGCCACACACTACAGCCTGTTTCTCAAATGCCACTCAGTCTGGACCTTAGAAACAATTAGGCATCTGTTGGAAAGACTAGCATTTCAGACTATCTTCTAAAAGCAAGGTGCTCTGCATACACTAACAGGGATTTTGTGGGTAGGGCCTCTTCCAGAAATAACGCCAGACAGGTGCCTTCAGTTCCAACATTCTATGGCTTAATAGGCGGTAAGTTTCAGCTCTGTTTTCAGTCAGATTATCAGAGGCAGTTGAAAATTAACTCCATATACACCACTGATTAAGCAGTATTTTTCAAAGTCTCTATTCATCAGGAAAGGGATGCCACCACTCAACAGATTAACAGAGGACTTTAGTGATTAGCTGGTACTTTCCATCAGGTAGGGAAATGCTTTATAGATGGAGTTCGGTCAGGCACTACTCCTGATATTGACAAAGAAGCCCCTCAGAGCCTCTCCCTCACTGCTCCCCACTCTCAGTCTGGAAAGGGAGGAAAAGGTCCATCAGAGTCTCTATGTACTCCACTCTTTCTACCTCCTCTTCAATTCCATGGAGAGGGGAACTCTGCGTTCTGACTGGACGACAATATCCAAGTTCTCCTTCTCAGTTTTGCTTTCCTTGACCTCTTTTTCTTCACAAATTGCCTTGCAATTGTGGAGGTACTTTTACAGGCTTCCTCTGCATTCCCCACCCTTTTCACATCCCTTAAAGAGCAGTTTCAGCAGCAGTGCCAGTCAAGCAGTCTTCCAGATAATGGTGCGCCCTGGGTAGGTGCCGTGGGAAGGTGAGCAGTCGGCAAGAGAGAAGCCAGAGACACGTACGCTCTTTCCCTGAATTCTCCAGCACCAGATCTCCGATTTGGTGCCAGCTTTGCAGAAGCAACCTTGCTAGAAGCCCACTTCCTGTTGCCCCTAACAGTTCCACAGCAGGAAGCAGCTTGGTGTCCTGGGGTCAGGGAGGGGTGTGTCAGAACCCAGGAACCCGGAGATACAATTGAGTGTCACAGCCCCACCTTATATCTGGACGACCTTGGGCGAGCCATTTAACCTCTCTGAGCTTCTGTTTCCTAGGCTGTGAGACAGAAATAAAACACCCAACCTGCCTTCCTTAATAGATGGTTGTGAGGATAAAGTGCAGTAATAGATTTGAAAGGGCTCTGTAAATTGCAAAGCCTGATATAACTCCAAAGTTTTATCATTAGACCGTGTGATCTATGCACCCCGGAATTCCATTCTTCATGACAAAGAAAGCTGTCAACAGCAAATGCACAATTGAAGGGTCCCTCTGAGACACACGAAAAGCTCTCCTTCCTTCTGTCTGAATTACTGATGGGGATAGATATTCCCAAGGCATAGAAAATTTTGCTAGCCTTGGTCCCCTGAGAGCTGTCACAGAGAATATGACAAGGAGGCCTAGAGAAAGATAAAGGAATTAAGGGGCATCAAAGAAAAGGGGTTTTGTTTTAGCAGAGACCATTTTCCATAGAGGTCTTTAAACCAGAATAGGCTTTTCACCGTCCCCAGATGTTTTACATGGTGGCCCTGTCTGTGGCCCTGTGACCACCATCTCTGACAGCCTCACACTTTTTGAGGAGCCTGAAATATAAACGAGGCAATCAAGCTTCTGGTTTACATTGCCTCTGATCAGCCCAAACACGTCCAACCACAAAGATTGTACCCACGTCGAAAACAGAATCAAGCACTATCTTACCCCAACAGTTTCATAGCAAATGAAATGTGAATTCCCTTGCCACACAGAAGATGGGCTCGAGGACTTATCCCTGTCCAAAGAATAAGCTGGCTTGCCATCAAACAGGACAAAGCTGTGTTCCTAAGAACGAATGTCACATTAAATGTAAAAGATTCAGGACAAAATAATGATGTGGAAAATGTATACAGTGCAAATATAGTTGTAAAATATTAATAGAAAGGAGGGGAGCGAGCTGTTCAAGCTTCGACTCAATGGTTCTGAGAAACTTGTTATTTAGTGACATCTAGTGGTGCCAGATGTGAAAGCCTTCGTGGCGCTGTTGGGAGGCTGGCAAAACAATGAATTGACCAAACCTGCCTATCTTGTTAAACAGGTTTGTTTGTTTGTTTGTTTCCAATTTTCTCTTGCCCTTTCCCCACAGACCAGGACTTGAGAAATCACACCCAATGACATAAAACAGTAACAAAATTAACAGAGAAGAATAGACCATCTTCAGGCCTGTTCATTTTTATATAAATCGGTGCTGCACACAGCCTACTTCCCAAAGATGCAATGGATGATTGTAGCAGCAAGAATATGGCACTTGCGGACCAACAATCCAAGATACATTGTCTGGAATAGCCCTGGCTCGGCAAACAGTATGCTAAAGAGACAGTGACATCAAAGATCAACCTCTTAGAAACGAACAACATAGTCCCTTTTAAAATAAGACTTTAGGGGCGCCTGGGTGGCTCAGTCAGTTGAGCATCTGACTTCGGCTCAGGTCATGATCTCACAGTTTGTGGGTTCAAGCTCCATGTCGGGCTCTGTGCTGACAGCTAGCTCAGAGCCTGGAGCCTGCTTGAGATTCTGTGTCTCCCTTTCTCTCTGACCCTCCCCTGCTCATTCTGTCTCTCTCAGAAATAAATAAAAAAATTTTTTAGATAAATAACTAAATAAATAATACAAAAAAATATATAATGAAATAAAATAAGACTTTAAAAAAGATGCTTTTTATTCAGAAACCATAGCCATTCTCCCTATTACCCACAGGAATTACTGGGTTTTTAAAATTGTTTTACCGAGTCCTGGCTAACATAAACTCCATCTTCCAACATATTTCTTGGCACTGAAGTAGCAAGAGAATACCCTTCCAATGTGTCTTTGAAAACTTCAAGCGTACAAATGGTCCCAAGCTTCAGTTTCTGAGACACTCTTTCCTACAAGGGCTTCATTATCAAGAAGCCAGGGAAGGACTCTGTATAAATCAGCAGTGACAAGAACAAGGGCCATTTCGAGTAGAATATAACACTCTGCTGGGATTTGCCTCAAGTATAGGAAAGCGGCAGTTGCTTTAGTTCCCATTCTTAGCCCTTTCTGAAAATTCTCCTGGGGTTTTGCATAAGTACTTATTCATTCATTCACTCACTCAACAAATAATTCAAGATCAGAAAGAAAGAAAGAAAGAAGGAAGGAAGGAAGGAAGGAAGGAAGGAAGGAAGGAAGGAAGGAAAGAAAGAAAGAAAGAAAGAAAGAAAGAAAGAAAGAAAGAAAGAAAGAAAGAAAAAGAAAAGAGACATTCATGAAATGTTCTTGTCTTTGTCACTGAATTTACTGGATGAGGTGTCTTTTATATCAAATGAAAAGTGTAATTTGAGCTTGAATAAGCGGTATAATGCCTCAGTCCCTTACACATCACGTTCGTGCATTAAACCACCCTCAGAGGACACCTTGCCCCAGATGCCTTTCAGGCTGGTTCTGGTTCTTGAGAGAGCCCCCTAGTGTTCAGGAGCAGTATCTTCACCACGTGGAGCTCCTTGCGACCAGATCTGGACTATAGCCAAGCTATAGGAAAGACCTGGATGGCTTTCTGCAAAACTCAGGGGTGCAAGGGAGAAACCGGAGGCATGGCTGCAGGAGGCTGGGGAATTCTGCCATCTCCAAGCACACTAAGTTCAGGGCCAAGAGCCTCACTGCAGTTCATAGAAAGCAGACTGCTACCCACAACTTGCAAGAGGAGAGGGGAGGCTATATGTTTAGCAGTCAGTGAGCATCATCCTCCCAACCTCAATCCATGGCTCTACAGCTACTAGGAAAAGCAGATGGAGAATAGGCTGGTTATTTGCATGAGATATTTGTACCTGACTGCATGTAATTTCATAGCAAGTATCTGTTTGAATGTTTCCTCCTTCAAACGGCCTTTCCTACCCATTGATCTCACATACCCTACCCAGCGTTCACAGTCATAGTCCTCTCCTGATCTTCAGAGTCATAGTCCTGGTTGCCACTGAAACTGCCACCTAGATGTGTTGCAGGCATTTGTCTTCAATGTACCCAAAACAGGGCTTGTCCAGACCTGCTTCTCCTCCTCCCAAGCTCCCCATCTCAATTTCTGACACTGTCACCACCTGGACACCCAAGCAGATGTTCTGGGCTCTCCTTGGCCCCTTCTCTCTCCCCTCTCTCCCAACCTCCTCCATTCCACCTCCTCCACATCCAGGCAGGCACCAGTATATGTGATTCCTTTAACATATCCCCTCTGTCCCTTCCTTAGTGCAGGCTCTGTTTGCCTTTTATTTCTTTTTTTTAAGCTTATTTATTTATATTGAGAAAGACAGAGAATGCACGAGTGAGGGAGGGGCAAAGAGCAAGGGAGAGAGAATCCCAAGTAGGCTCTGCAAGGTCATCATGGAGCTTGATGCGGGGCTCGAACTCACAAACCGTGAGATCTTGACCTAAGTCGAAACCAAGAGTCAGACACTTAACAGTCTGAGCCACCCAAATGCCCCCCATTGCCTTTTATTTCTCATTTGGCTATTGAAACTGCCACCCCCACTTCAGGCTTGCCTTCTCCAATTCAAAGCCAGAACAGTCTTTCTGGTCCTATCTCAGGGCCCACCTACCTACTGAATTTCCTGAGTCCCCATCACGTATCACCTGTTTGTGTGGGAAACACTGAGCACGTGAGGGCTGGTGACAGATGAGGCCTTAGGATCCCTGTCATGGAGAGACTTGGAGACCATCCTGTACATGATGGAATCAAGCCCTCCATGATGAGGATGGAGCCTACTTGGGATATTCTCTCTCTCTCTCTCTCTCTCTCCCCACCCCCCTCAGTCCCTCTCCCCAGCTCTTTCTCTCACTCTCAAAAAAATATATTCCATCTAAAATGTGCACTTCCAATAATATACGTACGTGTACATTTGAAAAATACCACTTCATCAGTGATACCCTGATTGATTCTTCACAAGTAAACTATAGTCACATCTCCCATCCCATCTGACTTTAAAATAGAATATAGGCTAAGGAAAACTGATAGAGTAACCAGCGTCATTTCAAGTTGCCTACGCAATCAAGTCAGCTGACAGACCCAGTCACATTCCAACAAAGCTTGTCTCATGGCTGACCTCCTCGCGATCACAGGCATGTCAGAACTGAGGGCAGGAGAACATTTTTATCACTGTCTACTGCCCTACGCTTTCTTCCCTGGCTTCATTACGACAGTTACTGACATGTTTATCACTTTCCTGATTGTTTGCCTCAAAAAAGGAATTTAACCCTGAAATAATAATGTTAATGGTTCTTAATCGTCAAAGGAAGAGTCAACAGAGTTGTCAAACTAACCCTGGAAGCTAAGAGAGTAAAAGCAAGCAAATACGGGCCCCTGGTCCAGAATGAAGACTGCGTGGATCAGTGTTCACTCAGAAAAATGAAACCCCTGGGTATATTTTGAGGATAAAGAGCTAGTGCAGGGCACTGGTTATACAAGTGGTAGAAGAGATGAAAGAAGCAAAGAGAAAAGGTGCGATGCGGCTGAAGGAGCTCCCGGGAGAAGAGAATTGTATCCAAAGATCAGAAAGCTGCAGCCACTCCCTGCGTGGAACCTTCACACTCGGCTTCAGTGCTGGAGAGGCTGCCACCAAGGCCACCAGCAGCCAGGAGCCAGGGAGCCCACACGCCCGCTGATGCCGAAGCTGCCACAACGCAGCTGGAGCCACAGCTGCCTGCTGTCACACGAGGCCACTCCGGAAGCCAGAGGCACTACCAAAGCCAATGAGATGGCTCCCTTCCTCCTCTAGACTTGCAGTCTCCTTCTGTGAGAGCACTGACAGATCCAGCAGGGAGACAGCGTGGTGTGGAGACCTCAAGCACCCGTGGGAGGGAAGAGACGATGGAAGGGGGAGGCTGGCACTTTCTCACCAGTGCCATTAAGAATTACATCGGGACAGGGGCGCCTGGGTGGCTTAGTCGGTTAAGCGTCCGACTTTCGCTTGGGTCATAATCTCGCGGTTCGTGGGTTCGAGCCCCGGGTCGGGCTCTGTGCTGACTGCCAGCTCAGAGCCTGGAGCCTGTTTCAGTCTGTGACTCCCTCTCTCTCTGACCCTCCCCTGCTCACGCTGTCTCTCTCTCTCTCTCTCCTAAAAATAAATAAAACATTAAAAAAAAAAAAGAATTACATCGGGACAGTCAAAGAAAGACAAATACCATATGATTTCACTCCTATGTGGAACTGAAGAAACAAAACAGATAAACGTATGGGAAGGAGGAAAAAGAGGGGGAAACAAACCATAAGAGACTCCTCACAATAGAAAACAAACCAAGGGTTGATGGAGGGAGGTTGGGGGGGAAGGGCTAGATGGACGAGAGGCATGAAGGATCACACCTGGTGGGATGAGTACTGAGTGGTATAGGTAAGTGATGTATCCCTGGATTCTGCTCCTGAAACCAATATTGCCCTGTATGTTACCTAACTAGAATTTAAATAAAAATTTAAACATAAAAATTACATCAAGAATGAAAAAATAGCATTAGAATGTTCAAGACCATTTCCTGTGTTTGTGTCCAGGAATCATAAAATCCAAATAGAGGAGCTCAGAACTATGAGGAGCCTCGGGTGAAATCGTGCAGGTAATATGCGCAGGTGGTGGGAGCCATGGTGTGTTCCTCACTATTAGGCAGTCAACACATATGCCCGGAGTTCAAAGAGTGCTTAAAAGGGTTGTTTGTTTTTCCCTTTATGCTGCTGGCTAGCCCAGACACAGTCATGTCCTTCTGCCTTCCATTTTCTGTGCAGGCTTCCATGCTTTCCTCGCTCCCAACCCTGTCTGGTATGCCCATGGATGGAGCTAGAAGGGCACGGTCGGGTGGCTTGAGCTGCCCTGACAAATAAGTCAAATAAATTCACTTGTCACTATTGGAATTCCTACAACAAAAGCACAGAGCGTTCCTGTGCTAACAGCATCCAAATTGTCCTCTCGTTTTCCTGAGCCCATCTTCCAAGGAGGGAGGCGGGAATGTCCTGGAGGGAGTGTGTGTACCAGACCTGGTTTGGAAAGATGGCAGATTGCTACAAACCACACATCTTGTTTCTGAATGTGCTTCTCTGAGGCGTCCAGAACCTATCTCCATGAAAGACTTACACATCCCCCTCCTCATAGTAACACCATGTCCCTGGGGAGTGGTGACTTCAAATCAGAATACTCACTTGTTCTGCTTTCTGTACAAAAGCTTAGGAATTCAAGCTGAGGCACCAAAGTTGTACCATTCAAGGATCATCTCCAAGGTAGTGGATGCTAAAACCAATGTTGTGAGTGGTTATGATTATTTCATTCAATCCCCTCATGTCTTCCAGAGGCCAACATTGAATAAAGATTGTTAAATGCAAGCATGATATGTTTCTGCTTATTCTACCTGTGAGCATCAAGGATACAACCTTAGAGAAACTAAAACCCCACTTAGCCAGCCTCCTACAAGCCCAGTCCCAGCATGCAGATCCACACCCATCCCAACAGAGGGGAGGGCACAGGGACCATGAAGCAACAAATGGCAGTGTGTGACCATGTGACAAGGCATCATGAATCGTGGGCTCCACTTAGGCATCCTCATTTCTGTCTATATAGCTGCTATTCTCACAATGACTCCTTGAAAGCAACGAGGGAGGGGGAGAGAACTGTATACACTGGGGTGCACACGCTTTCCCTGTGTAGAAGAGGAATAAATTGGAGTAGCAACTCTATAAGGTTTTGCTGAGGGGCAAATGGATATAAAGCATTTAGCAGTTTCTCATACATAGTGATTGCTCAGGAACTGTTACGTCTACCATCACTGATAGGTCACCAACAGGGCACTGAGAGAAAAGACAAAACTTAATGGCTTCAAATTCTTATCTTGGATAAATTACTTAATATCTCTGCATCTGAGCTTCCCCATTAACAAAATGAAACAGTAGAGCTCAATAATAATACCGGCATATTCACAAATGGTAGCTCATCTAATTGCCCCAACAACCCAGGGAGGTAACATAATTATTAGCACTTTAGAAACAAGGACACTGAGATTCAGAGAAGTGAACTGGCTCACCAAAGATCACAGCTAAGAACAGCAGACAGAGCTCTCAAACTTGGGTTTTCTGACTCTAAGTCTTTGTTCCTTCCAACTACACATTATTCCTGCAAAGAACACTTGGATTTCTCAAAGTGTGTGATTCTGCGGTGTTTGCAGCAGGTTGTTGTGCTCAATGGCAGGATTTATCACATTAAATTCCTTCAGTTCTCTTCTTGGGAGCCATCATCCATCTGACCAGAGGATAATAGTCAAGGTTTTCCTAAGAAACAGAAACAATAAGAAGGGCACATCTGTGTGTGTGTGTGTGTGTGTGTGTGTGTGTGTGTGTGTGTTTAGATATAGATACATACATACATACATATATAGTTGACTTTAAGAATTGGCCCATGCACACATGTCCTCCAATGTTCATAGCAGCACTTTCAACAATAGCCAAATCATGGAAAAAGCCTAAATGTCCATCAACTGATGAATGGATCAAGAAGATATGGTTTATCTATACAATGGAAAACTACATGGCAATGAGAAAGAATGAAATCTGGCCATTTATAGCAATGTGGATGGAACTCAAAGGTGTCATGCTGAGCGAAATAAGTCAGGCAGAGAAAGACATACCATATGTTTTCACTTATAGGTGGATTAGGAGGAAGTTAAGGGAGGACTATGGGGGAGAAGAAGGGGAAAATAGTGGGGGGGGAGGGAGGAAGGCAAACCATGAGAGACTCTTGAATGCTGAGAACAAACTGAGGGCTGATGGGGGGTGAGGAAGAGGAGAAGGGGAGTGATGGGCATGGAGGGGGGCACTTGTTGGGATGAGCACTGGGTGTTATATGGAAAACAACTTGACAATAAACTATGAAAGAAAAAATAAATAAATTTTTTTTAATGTTTTACTTATTTCTGAGAGAGAGAGACAGCATGAGCAGGGGAGGGTCAGAGAGAGAGGGAGACACAGAATCTGAAATAGGCTCCAGGCTCTGAGCTGGCAGTCAGCACAGAGCCCGACGTGGGGCTCAAACCCACGAATCATGAGATCATGACCTGAGCCAAAGTCAGACGCTCAACCGACTGAGCCACCCAGGTGCCCCAAAAATAAATAAATTTTTTTTAAAAATTGGCCCATGCAATTATGGAGGTCCAAGTCCAAAATCTGCAGGGGAGTTCAGCATGCTGGAGACCTAGGGAAGAGTTAATGTTGCAGCTTGAATCCAGATGCAGTTTGTAGCAGAATCCCCTCTTCTCAGGGAATTTCAGTCTTTTCCTTCATCAGCTGATTAGATAAAGCCTACCCACATTATGGAAGGTAATCTTCTTTACTCAAAGTTTACTGATTTAAATGTTAGTCTCATCAAAAAAATACCTTCACAGCCACATCCACACATGTTTTGGTAAGTATGTGGATACTGCAGTCCAGGTTTTTGGCTTTTGTGAAAGTGGTTTTTTTGAATGAGACAACATTCCCTAGTGTGGGTGGGCCTCATCTAATCAGCTGAAGGCCTGAATAGAACAAAAAGAGTGACCTCCCCCAAGCAAGAAGGAATTCCAGTAGATGATTTTGGACTTCACCTGCAATACTGACCCTTCTCCTGGCCGCCAGCCTTCTACTAATTGTAAACCTGCCAGACTCTGTAATTATGTTAGTCAATTTCTTAAATCTCCGCATCCTCCCTCCCTCTCTCTCTCTTTCTGTCTCTCTCTCAACACACACACAAACACACACACACACACACGTACACACACACACCACACCTTCTACTGGTTCTGTTTCTCTAGAGAACTAATTCAGCAACCCTCAAGGTGATTCCGGAAGTCTAAGATGTCACAGGTCTAATTAGATGTGACAGTAGGTGTTCTAAAGAGGAGAGACTAGCAGAGAGGCAAGGAGAGGCTTTTCAGAGATTAAGGATCAGAGCTCTGCCTCAGAGAAAACATGAGATTGAAAGAGGCCAAGAAAAGCAGAAAGGCATGGGGAGAGGAGGAAAAGAACTGAAAACCAGTAGGAACAGTTTCTAGATCCTGAGCTCTGCCTCTGTACCAGGCACCATGCTCAGAGCTTTACATTCATTATTTTACTCAATCCATGTAAAACCCTATCTATGAATGGCCAAACCCCAAAATACTGATAACACCGAATTCTGGTGAGGATGTGAAATAAAAGGAACTTTCATTCATTGTTGGTAAGAAGCCAAAATGCTACAGCTACTTGCGAAGACTATTGGCCAGTTTCTTACAAAGCTCAGTATGGACTTACGGTATTTTCCAGGAGTCAGGCCCCTAGGTATTTATCCAAATGACTTGAAAACTTATCAACACAAAAATCTGCACATGATGTTTATAGCAGCTTTATTCATAAATGTCAAAAGTTGCAAGTATTCAAGATGTTTCCCTACAGATGAATGGGTGAGTGAAATTGTACATCCTGACAATGGAATACTATTCAGATAAGAAGAAATAAACTATCAAGCACTGAAAAGACATGACGGGGGGCGCCTGGGTGGCTTAGTCGGTTAGGCGTCCAACTTTCGCTTAGGTCATGATCTCGCAGTTCGTGGGTTCGAGCCCCGCGTCGGGCTCTGTGCTGACTGCCAGCTCAGAGCCTGGAGCCCGTTTCAGTCTGTGACTCCCTCTCTCTCTGACCCTCCCCTGCTCACGCTGTCTTTCTCTCTCCTAGAAATAAATAAAAAACATTAAAAAGAAAAATTAAAAAAAAAAAAAAGAAAAGACATGACGGAACTTAAATGCATATTGCTAAATGAAACAAGCTGGTCTGCAAAGTTCACACACAGTAGGATTCCAAATACATGCCATTCTGGAAAAGACAAAACTGTGGAGACAGTCAACAGATCAGCGGTTGTGAGGGAGAG